>NW_026057577.1:46777534-46920240 GCF_023721935.1 Panthera uncia | reverse complement strand
TAAAAAAAAAAAAAAAAAAAAAAAAAAATATATATATATATATATATATATTCATGTATATATGTTCATATAGCAGGGGGTTTATTTATTCATTTGGAGGCGTGCATGCTCACTGGCTTAGACACAGAGAAACCCAATCAGAAGAAACTCATTTCACATCTGTTCTCTTGCTGGTCAACCGTAATTGGTGACTGATTGCATACGAGGTGTTTTCTTTCTTCCCTGACCTTTCTGTTCTGGTAACCTGGTCATTTCCTGCCAGGGGCTGCAACAGGGCACATTTAGGCAGAAAGTGCTTTTCCTTTACAGGGACGAAGCACTTTCCTGGCACCTCGAACTGTCTCTCATTTGCAATATGAAATGAACTGCTTTGTGATGGAAGTATGTGGAAAGGAGAAGAAAGCACTTTGAGATCCACTTTTTGTAACAGAAAATCAGCCACATTCTTGGCTGCACCCTCTATACCTGGACTGCTGTAACCAGAGTATCTGAGATCCTCATTTTTCCCTCCTACTGTACTAATATGCAAGATCAAACAAATTTCAGCTGTTCAAACAGAAGCTGGAGGCAAATATCACCTGTCTGGTTTTAAGAAGGAGTGTTAGAAGGTAGAGGAGGGTCATTAAAGTTGTCTCCACATTGAGAAGACACTTTAAGACATAAACATGATGCAAGTCGTTCACGGTTTTGTTCAGGGTGACTTACCGACAGGAGAAAGGATGGGGCAAACAAATGGTCTAGGCACTATATAGTTATTCTCTACCCTATTCTCCAGCAAACTATGACACAGCCTTTATAAAGCGGGGCAGTGGGGTGGGCATTGTAATGAGGTCAAAGGGTAGCTATCTAAAGTGGAGCCTTCTGTGAGGCACTTTAAGCGAGCTCAGGAGAAGCCTTCCTGAGCTCCAGTCAGGGCATATGTTAACCTCCGTGGGGTCTGGAACACGCAGCCCCAGCGAGGTCACTGCACAGGCATGAACAAGATGGAGGGCCAAAGATAGAGTCCGTGTTGTCAGGCCTCCTATGAGGAGAAAGTTGCTGCTTTCTAGAACTGATTCACCTGAGATGTGCATCTTTGAGATTGTACTTTCATTTGAAAGGTAAAGTAGCTGTTTCTGTTTCTGAAGCTGGATAATAAGGTTGCAGAGAATAGCGGCTTTCTTCCTCTTTTGCCAACATTAGATCTATTTGAAATTATTATGCTAGGCTTAAGCACCCAAAGTAATGTTTTCTGGTGCTGCTTAATGCTTCTGCCAAAAAAGGGGAGGTCCAGAAAGCAAATATGGAGAGGAAGAACACAATTTGAAATTAAGAAGAAGGAAAGTCTTGAGACATATTTGGAAGTCACTTATGACAGTTCAGATTTTTAATTTTAATTGCTAGCAGGCAGATTCTACGTTTGTCGGAAGTTGTCAGTAAGCTGGCCATGTTTCCATTTTTTATTTAAAACATGTACTTCCATTTCATAGAGAGCTTGGAACATGCATGCCAATATGCCTTCTTATTTTTCTCTCACACAGTTCTGACTGGATATTTGGAGTTCATTTGTCATTTAACTGTAACTTTTGTTGCTGATTAAAGACATTTAATACTTTTTAATTAATTATTTAGAATCATAAATGTATCACATGCACATTATAAAAATTTTTAACACAAATATGTGTTAAAAAAAGTAAGTAACCTCTCCATCCTAGCCCCTGGTCTTATCCTTTTGAGGTAACTAATATGTATAGCCTGATATGTGCCCATCCACATTGTTCTCTAGACTTTATGTATATGTTAAAAATATACATATATGTACATATGTGTATACATATATAGTATATATGTCTGTATAAGCATCCAACTCTTGGTTTCCCATCCAAGTACTAACCAGGACCGACCCTGCTTAGCTTCCGAGATCAGATGAGATAGGGCGCGTTCAGGGTGGTATGGCCGTAGACCCAACTCTTGGTTTCGACTCAGGTCATGATCTCACAGTTAGTGAGTTCGAGCCCTGTTGGGCTCTGTGCTGACAGTGTAGAGCCTGCTTGGGATTCTCTTTCTGTCCCTCTCCCTCTCTCTCTGCCATTCCCACTCTGTCTCTTTCTCTCAAAATAAGTAAATAAACTTAAAAAAAAAAAAAGGAATGCCCGTTTGAGTGGGTGCATAACTTTACCAATCTTTTCCTACAGGTGGAAATTTAGGGACCTGGGGATTGCTTTGGGCTTGAATAGTTGCAGCTTGTTACAGTCCAGATTTGAGGTTGCCCTGGCAATACAGACCCCTTGAAATTTAATATATTCCCTTTTAAATGCTTCCACTGGTTAATGATCAGAAAAGAGCCCTTTGATTTTTGGAACTTGGGATGTCTGGCCACAGGCCCCTCGGTTTAATAGCTTTAGCATTGAAGATATTTAAACCCTTTCACCATCTGACCTTTGCCACCAGACTCGACCAACCTCTATTTGAAGAAGAGAACCCACCACATGCCTATAGGAAGTTCTTGGGAGCTTTGGCTTTTTCCTTGTCCTAGATTTATCTTCTGCTAAATCTGCATCCTCCCGTCAGCTATCACCTGGGGTTGCCTTCAGCCAAAGCTGGTGCCTTTCTTTAGAACAGGCATCACTACAGACAGTAAGAAGTCTCTCACTTCATGCAGAATTCTCAAGGTCATCCTGTTTTTCCTTGATTTTACAAGGCTTGTAAGCACTTTGCAACCAAATAGCAAGATTTACCACCTTCCCATTTTATAATAATAGGATCCTCACCTCCAAGCCCCATCTTCATCCCTTAGGCAAAGTCAAATGTTAGCACCTTCTTCCTGATATGACATTCTGAATCAGTCAGTGTTCTTAGCTGCAAGCAACAGAAGATGACTCTTGCTGATTCAAGAACTGAAAAAAAATATATATTTAGGACTGTAGTCGATAGAATCTGTAGTAGAGCTGGAGAAATGTACTTGGAGGTTAGGACTTTGTCAGGCAGAATGCCCTGTCGCTTTGCTGGACAGATCCAGCTACTGGTCAAGGAAGATTGTCCTCGATGACACTGGATATTGGTTGCTTCTGAGGACATTGCTGCCACCATTCTCGTAATGCAGACTTACTGCACCTAGCACAGTCACCTGAGTAGATTTTTTTAAAGTTTATTTATTTATTCTGAGAAAGAGAGAGAT
This sequence comes from Panthera uncia, assembly GCF_023721935.1. Taxonomy (NCBI): domain Eukaryota; kingdom Metazoa; phylum Chordata; class Mammalia; order Carnivora; family Felidae; genus Panthera; species Panthera uncia. Next base: position 46,917,083 of record NW_026057577.1, on the reverse strand, counting down.
AGAGACTGGGAGAGTAAGAGAGAGGCTGGGGGGGGGGTGGGTGGAGAGAGAGAGAATCCCAAGCAGGCTCTGCATTGTCAGCACAGAGCCTGATGTGGGGCTTGAACTCATGATCTGTGAGATCATGAACTGAGCCAAAACCAAGAGTGAGACACTTAACTGACTGAGGCACCCAGGTGCCCCAGCCTGAGTAGATTTGAACCTTGTCTTGCTTCAGTGTGTGTGTGCGTGTGTGTGTGTGTGTGTGTGTGTGTGTGAGAGAGAGAGAGAGAGAGAGAGAGAGAGAATGAATGTGTGTAATAGGAGATTTTAACAATACAATTATCAGGCATTTATGCTAAAAACTCAATTTTCTTTCTTTTTTTAAAAATAATTTTCTTAAATATATTCCATCTTGCTCTGTTAGCCCTCCGTGATGGCTAATTTTATGTGTCGATGTGGCTGGGGTATGGTGCCCGTTTGTTTGGTCACACGCTAGTCTAGTCCAGGTGCTGCTGTGCAGGTATTTTTTATATATGCAGGTATTTTATATGCAGGTATGCTGTGCAGGTATTTTTATACATTTAAATCAGGAAACGTTGAATAAAGCAGATACTTTCTGTGATGTCGCTGTGCCTCCTTCAGGAGTTCAGAAGCTTAAGAGCAAAGAAGAGAAAGAATTCTGCCTCCAGACTGCAACATAGAAACCCTGCCTGAATTTCCAACCTGCAGATTTCAGACTCACATTGGCAACGTCCACTCTGTCTTGAGTTTCCAGCCTGCTTAAGGAATTTCAGACTTGCCCCCACAATTGCAGCAGCCAAGCCCTTAATCTCTCTCTCTCTCTCTTTCTCTGTCTTTACGTATATATCTATCGGTTCTGTTACTTTGGAGAGCCATAACATACCCACTTAGCACAATTTGAGGTAATCCAGACTATCCCCTTTGCTTTTCTAACTTTTTGTTTGGATAACAGTTTGAAACTACAAATATGCACAATATTTGCCAAATATGCACAATGCATTATATAGCTTTTACCTAGATTTACTAATTTTTACTGTGTATATTTACATAGCTTTTTCTGAAAGTAAGTGGAAGCCTGTAAAATACTTTAGCAGGTAGGGGCCTCTTTCACTCCTGAATATTTCCTCCTGCATCTGCTAAGAATATGTAGTAGTCATCATGATGTGCCGATCGAATGTAGGAAATTAAATATTGATATAAAACAAGTATGTAATATACAACACTTCCTCAAATGTCACCACTGTCTCAATATTGTTTATAGCAGTTTTTCAAAAATCTAACATCCAATCCAGGATCACAAGGTACATTCAATTGTCATAACCTTTTAGTTTCTTTGTCATATTCTTTTAGTTTCCTTTAATCTGAAATAACGCTTAAGCATTTATTCATCCTTTATGACGCTGCATTTTGAAGAGTAAAGATCTGTTGTTGTGTAGAATGCCACCCAAGTTGGATTTTTCTGATTTTTTTCTCATGATTAGGTTCAGGTTTTGCATCTTTGGCTAGAGCAGTATATACGTAATGTTAGGTCCTATTCAGTGCATTAACTTGGGAGACCTATGATGTCTTTCGTTCACGTTATCGATGATGTTAACTTTGATCTCTATTAAGGTGGGAGCGAAAAAATTTTAACATTGTGGGTCATTCCACTTGCTCCAGTATTCGGTCATTATACGCCTTGAAACAAGAGTGAAGACAGATCTGTAGACAGATCTGTTACTGTTAGTTGGGTTCAGTTTCTACATACCTTTTAGTGTGAACATTTCTCTGTACCTAGTTCTGTAAACTATTTTTATGAGAAATTTATGGTATTATTTTAATCACTGCTGGATTCTGTTTTCTCATGTTTTATTTAGAAGTTTTGAATATATATCCATTAGTGAAACTTGTCTCTAGTATTTTTTAAAGCTGTGTTGAGATATAATTTCCATTGTAAAATTCAACCATTTTCACTGTACGCTTGGTTGAATATTACTAAATTTACAGACTTGTGCAGCTTTCGTTGTAATCCAGTTGTAAAAGAAACGTTTTTGTCACCCTTAAAAGCTCCTTTGTGCCCCTTTACAATCAGTCTTTTTCCTCCACCCCCCACCCCAGGCAACCACTCATTGTTTTCCTTGTTTATAAATTCACTTTTTCTGGACATTTCGTACAAATAACAGAATATTAAATATAAAGTCTTTTGCACTTGGCCTCTTTGACTTGCATTAATGTTTCTGAGATTCATCCATGTTGTGACATGTTAGTAGTTTACTCCTTTTCGTTGCTGAGCGGTGTTGCATTCACTGTATGGCATTAAAACATAACATGGCACATGAAAAATTTTACGAGTTTATTTGGGCAAATATTGATTGAATCAGGCAACATCCCATGTAGCAGATAGAAAAGAGCTCTGAGGAGCTGTACAGACTGAGAGGAGTGTTCTAACAGGTCTCATCTTGGTCACCAGAAACTGCAGAGGAGAAAAAAAACAATTTTCTCTCTACCCTTTATGGTGAGTGCGTGGGTGAGCCCTCTTTTTCTGCAGGGCACCTCGTAAATGGATAAGCTCATCTAGGTGAAACGTTCTACACTGTGGCTGCCGTAAGTCAAAATTACCTTTGGTAAGGTGAATCTGCTTTTTTAGCTTGAAAACAAAATTCTACTCACCTGAGGCCTCACACTGGACCCAGTCCAGCTTAAGTCAGACCTAGCCTGACACGGGCCCAGTCCAACCAAGATCCAGTCCAGGTTCTTAGTGGGATCCAGTCCAGAAAAAGAAATGCTCATAATGCAAAAGCTGTGGAACTGGGTTTGGAGAGGGACTCAAGAAGCCTTCACTTCTTGGGGTAGCAAGAAAGAAGCAAGCTCAGGGGACTCAACAGGTACCCAATTGCTTGCTCCTCCTGGGGTCCCCAGAGAGGGGATTCTCTTTTGGTTTGCTCTTCAGACACGAGAACTGTTAAAAGATAAACTGAAGCATATCAAAAGTTTTAGGAGTTTATTTTCCAAAAAACCCATTTGAATGGGGCAACATTCATTCTAGAAGACAGGCACTCTCAAGGAGCTATACACACATGCTGACTGTTATAGGCAGAAGGGAACAGACGCAAGGAAGTTTCAAAACTCACTTAGCAAAAAAGCGGGTTGATTATTGCAAGGTTACTTTCCTTTAGGGGATTCCTGGGGTCTATTAGGCAGATTACGTAACTAATGCTCATCATGTAATTGACTGGTTTAAGATTCTATTTCTGAGAGAGTGGGAACTACAATTCTCAGTCTGGGACCTGGGACTTAGTGTGAGCAACTCCATCTTGGATCTGTTTAGTTTTCAACAATAGATGTCACATTTTGTTTATCTACCAGTTGATAGAGGTTGGATTGTTCCTATTCTTTGACTATTATAAATAATGCTGCTATGAATGTTCTCATATAATTTTGTTGGACCTATGTTTTCATTTTTCTTGGTAGAGTGGCTAATCATATGGTAGGTATATGCATACCACTTCAAGAAATTGCCACAGTCTTTTCCAAAACACCAGCACAATTTTTCATTCCCATCGGTAGCATCTGAGGGTGCCACTTTCTCAACAGCATTGCCAACATTAGGTATCGTGTGTATTTTTCATTATGATAGCGATTTTATGGGCATGAAATGGTATCTCATAGGTTTAATTTGCATTTTTCTAATGACTAATGATGTTTAGCATTTTTTCATGTGCTGACTGACCATTTGTATATTTTCTTTGGTTAAATTTCTATCAAAATGTTTTGGGTGTTTTTTAGTGAGTTCTCTAACTTCCCAGTATTGAGTTGTAAGAGTTCTTTCTATATTCTGATTGTAAACCCTTTATTAGATATACAACTGGTGAATGTTTTTCCCCAGTCTGTGCTAATTTTTTTAATCTTTTTTTTATTAAAATAGTTTTTTTTACATTTATTTATTTTTGATAGAGAAAGAGCACAAGTTGGGAAGGGGCAGAGAGAGAAGGAGACACAGAATCTGAAGCAGGCTCCAGGCTCCAAGCTGTCAGCACAGAGCCCCAACGTGGGGCTCAAACTCACAAACTGTGAGATCATGACCTGAGCTGAAGTCGGATGCTTAACTGACTGAGCCACCCAGGCACTCTAATTTTTTTAATCTTCTTAGTAGTATCTTTTGAAGTGCAATCATTTTTAAATTTTGATAAAATTAAAGTTATTAATTTTCTTTTTCTTTGTATTATGCTGTTGGTGTTGTATCTAATATTTGTTTGCCTAATCCATGATCAAGAAATTTTTCTCTTATTTTTCAAAGAAAAGCTTCATAGATTTAGTTCTTACACTTAGGTTGATGAGTCATTTTTCATTATTTTTTATGGTATAGTGTAAGGGTCCAAATTCATATTTTTGTATGTGATTATTGCTTGTTCCTGTGGTATTTTTTGAAAAGACTATCCTGTTACTATTGAATTTCTTTTGTTTTCTTGTCAAAATTCAGTTGATCACAAATGCCTGTTCCATCGATCTATATTCCAGTCCTTATGAAATACTACGCTGTCTTGATTGGAAGTATTGTAACCAAACTACAGAAAGAGGATGGACCTATATGCCTGATTTGGTTCACATGTCAAGGTGGATGATGCCATACACACACAGTGAAAAGTTCATTTGTCACATTAGGAGACTTTCTGTGGACAGTAGGGCAGGTAGGCTAAGCTCATCTGAAAATGGCTTGAGAACAAGAAAAGCAGTTTGGCTTGGGGGTTTTGTTATAGTTAGGGGATGGAGTTAGCAGAGACTTGATGGTTTGAATCTCCTACTGGTTCCTGTCAAGGGAGGGGCACAGGCTTTCTTATCAGCTTGCTCAGATGTGAGGCAAAAAAAAAAAAAAAAAGAGGGGTGAAGCTTAAAAGATTATCAACAAGCATCAAAAAATGGAGTCAGACTGTTTATTCAAGGAACTTTATAGTAAGTTTTGAAACCAACAAGTGGTAAGTTTGCTAAATTGTTTTAATTTTCAAAATTGTTTTCAAAATGCTTCTACTTTTCTTTCTTTTTTGGTGCTAGGTTAATGGGTTTTGATATTGGCAACTTAACTTGCTTCATAAAATGAAGAAACTTTCCATCTTCCATAGCATCAACAATGAGGAGATTGTCATTTCTTTCAAAAGCAGATTAATACTTTTGAGAAACTCTTAGTGCCTAGTATTTTTTAAAATTTATGGGTACTTAATTGCCTTTCCAATTTCTTCTGTGATTATTGGTCTATTAATATTTTTACTTCTTATCAGCTAATATTGGAAAATTATAATTTAATAAGAAATTATGCTTTAGATTTTCAAATTTATTATGTAAATATGTTGTGGAGCTGTATTTCGGCTTATTTTTTAAATGTTAGACAGTGTTTAATTAGTTTATTTCTTTGGATACATATTGGGAAGGAGTTGATACTACCCTCTGGGTAGGAAGTCAGTTCATGAAATGTCACTAGTTGCCAGAAAACACTTTAAGGGAGAAACTGGAGAATGGATAGAACCTAGCACACAGGGCATTGGAAGGTAAGAGGCCCCCTCTGTTCAGTCCTTTACCACTTTTGCCTTGGGGTTCCTGACCTCCTACCCATAATTGTCCTGCTGCTTGAGTGGAGAAGCTCTGGGGGTCAAACAAGAACAACCACTTATATGTCCTGTGGACTCTCCAGCTAAGACCCCCACCTCTCCCACCTTCAGCTTTATCAGCAGAGAGGAAACTTGAGCACTAACCCACTGCCCCAGAAGGAAGATCTGGTTGCCTTTTCCCGGTAGGGAGCTGAACCCTTACAGAACTCCCCACTTTGGGAGCTGATGTCAGCCACAGGGCTCTGGGCCTGAAGGTGACCAGCTGGTGGGTTCCAGCCTCCCTGGGACTGCAGTGCGAGTTGGAAGGCAGGGGTCTTGCAGACTTGGGCATAGGCTTGGCGTCCTATTTTCAACACATCCCTGGAGCTAAAAATCCCCCAAAGAGGGAGCCACTTTCCTGACCATGAAGCATGTCTCCGAATTATAATTTCTTAAAGTGCAAAATGGTTAAGTGTCAATGTCAGAGTGTATTTATTTTGGTGATAATTAAATGCATGATATGCTAAGAGTTCAGACTAGTATTTGGCACACAGAAGGCACTCAAATGTTGATTACTATTGGTATAGAATTGCAGATATAACATTGCTGTGATATTTTAATCCTTTCGTTATGCCTTGCTTTTCATTCTTGGCTGAGTTTTGCTGTCTCTTGTTTTTCTTAATTAAGTTTGCTTTGGATTGGCTATTTTACAATTCGTTGTTAAGAACTTCCCTTTGATTTGATTTTTACTCTCTTCTAGCTAAAAATTTTTCATTAAATCAAGATTTTATCTTTGTGCCTTCTTTCTTTTGATTTATTTTGTTCTTATTTTCTAATTTCTTGAATGCTCAATTTACATGCTTTCAGTCTTTATTGATAAACATATTTATAGGTGTTCCTATAATTGTCTAAACTGTACTTTTTTGTTAAATACTTTCCAGATAGTTTTGTCTTTGTTTTTTTTTTTTTATCCAGAGATTATTGAAGAGAGTGTGTTATAATTTTTAAGTGGTTAATATCATTTTTTGGTCATCTTTTTTGTTGTCTACACTTACTACTTTGGTAATGATCAGGAAAATAGCCTTTTAAGCTAAAATTTGGCAGAATAGATTATAGATTATTTTGCTACCATGTACAAAGTAAGGTAAATTTTGTGTTTTATCAATATAAATAAAGAATGTATGTTATCTGAAAAGTGTAAAACTCTTTTTCTTTTTCCCTCCCATTTATATATATAATATATAATATATAATATATAATATATAATATATAATATATAATATAGAATAAATATATAATAATATATATTGGATGGATGTATATTTGTATATCTCATATATATGATATTTTCTCTGCATATATATTCTTTCTCTATAAATTATATATATTTACGATATATATGAATGGAAGGGATGTATATATCATATATATGATATTCTGTCTACATATACATTCTCTCTACATAAATTATATATACATATATAAATGGGAGAGACGTATATCATATACATATGATATTCTCCATATCCTTTCTTATTGTTGACTATTGTAGTCAAGGCCTTTATAGTTTCTCAGGTATTTTTGTGTTTGTAATAGTAAAATGGTTGGTTTACAATAGTAAAATAGTAATTAGTATAGGAATTCTACTTTTTCTGCAGCCCTTGAAATGGGACAGATGCATTTCTTATCCATGAAATGTTTGAAATGGAAGAGTCCAGAGAAATAATCAAGTCCAACTCATCTATTGTAAAGGGGAAGTGAATAGGAAATTACAAAGTGACTTCATAGGTGTCACAATAAATTAGTGGCAGCATGAGGCCTTAACCTCAAGTCTTTAAGCTCTAGTCTGTCCCTTTCACTCTTCAAAGAACTTAATGAACCTTCTGTGAGAAACAGTAAAAAGGAAAGTCCACTGACATGGATCCTCCAGTGAAAGGGAAGAGGAGGGAGGATACTTAAAAGACATTCATTGTTGTCTGTTGTTTCTGCTAAGAACCAAGTTCATAGCCAAAGGCTATGAAATTATGTCTCGGATAATATTTGGAGCATGCTTATACTATAAGAAAATTCATTGTGTGTATATATATATATATATATATAATGTATATATATATAATGTATATATATATAATGTATATATATATAAGAAAATTCATTATATATATATAATTTTTATACTGATTACTATTTTACTATTGTAAACCAACCAATTTACTCTTGTAAACACAAAGATGCATGAGAAACTATAAAGGCCTTGACTACAATAGTCAACAATAAGAAAGGATATGAAGAATATCATACATAAATATATATATAATCATACATATATATATATATATCTCCCATTTATGTATAAGTATATATAATTTATGTAGAGAGAATATATATACACATACTGGGGAGTGAAGTTTGGGTATCTTGAGCATGTGACAGACATCTGCGAAGCCTTGTTACAGGTCTGCTTTCCCTAAGTTTCATATTAGGAAAGTAAGTCTCATGTAATAGTCAGAAATATAAGTGCAATCTTGTGCACTGGAATTGGAAAAAATACCATCAAGGGTGGGTCCTCTAAGGTAGCTTTATCTCGGTCTTCTGACAATTCATGAGCTTAGCCAGTTTAGGATTCAGCTTTTGGATGAAGATATCAAGAGATACTTTCATTCTTAAAGTCGATATTTCCCCTAATAAATTATTTGTTGTAGTTAGGAATTTGTAAAGGACAGAGAAGAATTCTTACTCTTGTGACTATGAAAAATTACACAAGCAATTGATGTGTTCAAATTTGGTAGAGGCATTGTTTTAAAGGAGCATAAGATAATACTTTATACATACAGATTAATTTGCACTGAGAGTGTTCCTGCTATGCTAGAAAAAAACCTTTTTTTTTTTTAATTTGTTCCTCAGGTGAAGATAAAAAAGTAATATTGCACAGCACTACTCCATGAAAATGAAATTTGGCTCTAATATGATGGGCATTTTGGCTTATGTCTTCAGGTTGGCTTAGTAGGGTTGGGAAGTGGTAGAAGGGTGGGGGCACGGGGAGTGAGCTGCAGCCTTTATCTTTTGCAGGAGACCAAAAGAGGCTTGGGAATCGATTGCCTTGTGATTATTTGCTGAATTCTGGGTACAGATAATCTGAAGCTTACATAGCTTTTTGTCCTTTTTGATTTTTTCGTTAACTTTGCAATGACAAGAGCACCTGTTTTATGCCACTGATATTTTAGTCCTCACTTTGAGCATTATGTGGGAGGTTAACTGTGCCATCAAGCACGTGCTGCCAAAACTAGCCTACCCATTTGGAAGCATGCTGCGTGTCTAAGGGGAATGAAGTAAGCTTTAGCAGATGATTGTTACAATGGCCTCTTCATCCGTCTGTCCACCTCCACTCTTGCCTCCCTTGTGTTGTGTTTTTTATACTCAACACTGCAGTCAGGGTAATCCTGTTAAAATATGAATTTGATTTAATGCCTTCAAAACTCTTCCAAGGCTTTGCATCTCACTCACAGTATAGCAAGTACTCTTAAGGATCTCTTGATTGCTGCCTCTTTCCATGTCTGGGCCCCTATTTGTTTCTATTCTCCCCTTTGTCACTATGGCAAAGCCACACTAGAATTCTGTAGCCACGCCAGTTTCTTTCTGGCCTCAGGGTTTTGGTGTGCTCTTCCCTCAGATATTTTATAGACTGGTGTTTCACCTGTATTTCCTTTGTTTTTTTTCTTTTTAATAAACTTGATTTTTTAGAGCCACTTTAGTTTCATAGCAAAATTGAACAGAAGCTACAGTGATTTCTCACATTCTCCCTGCCCCCACTCAGGCAAAGCCTCACCTTATTACCAGCATTCTAGCCCAGTGTGGTAGAATATGGGAACCAAATTCCATAGTTTACATTAGGGCTCCCTTTTGGTGTTGTACATTCTGTGGGTTTGGACAAATGTGTAGTGACATATATCCACCATTGTAGTAACATACAGCGTGGTTTCATTGCTGTAAAAACTTCTGTGCTCCACCTTTCATCCATCCTTCCCTTTAGATTGGCTTCTTCCATTTAGTAATATGCATTTAAGGTTCCTCCTTGCTCTTTCATGGCTTAATAACTCATCTCTTTTCAGTATTCTATTCCGTTGTCTGGGTGTACCATAGTTTATTTATCCACTACCTCTCGAAGGACATGTTGGTTGCTTGAAAATTTTGGAAATGATGAATTAGTCTCCTATACACATTTGTGTGCAAGTTTTTGTGTGGACATAGTTTTCAACTCTTTTGGCTAAATACTAAGGAGTGCAATTGCTGGATCATATGGTATGAATATGTTTACTTTTTTTTTAAGTTTATTTCTTTATTTTGAGAGGGGAGGAGGGGCAGAGATAGAGGGAGAGAATCCTAAGCTGGCTCTGCTCTGTCAGTGCAGAGCCTGACACAGCACTTGAACTCATGAACCTGTGAGATCATGACCTGAGCCCAAATCAAGAGTTCGATGTTTAACGGACTAAGCCACCCAGGTGCCCCGGAATGTTTTTACTTTTCTAAGAAACCATCAAACTGTCTTCCAAAGCGACTGTATCATTTTGCATTTGTATGAAAGTTGCTGTTGCTACATGTTCTTGCCAGCATTTAGTGTTGTCTGTGTTCTGGATTTTAGATTTTGACCATTCTAATTAGTATGTGGTGGCATCTCATTGTTGTTTTAATTTATAATTCCCTGATGACATAATTTAGAGCACCTTTTCATATGCTTATTCTCCATCTGTATGTCTTTTTTTTGGTAAAGTATCTGTTAAGTTCTTTGATACATTTTTAAATCAGGTTGTTTGTTTTCTTATTGTCAAATTTTAAGAGTGCTTTGTATATTTTGGGTAAGCATCCTTTATCAGATATGTATTCTGCAAATGGTTTTTCCCAGTCTGTGACTTGTCTTTTTATTCTTTTGACATTATCTTTTACAGGGCAGAAGTTTTTAATTTCAGTGAAGTTTAGTTTATCAATTCTTTCTTTTATGCATCATGTCTTTGGTATTGTAGCTACAAAGTGACCACCGAAGCCAAGGTTATCTAGATTTTCTTCTATTTTTTAGGTGTTGGGTAGTTTTGCATTTATATTTAGATGTGTGATTCATTTTGGGGTAATTTTTGTGAAGACTGTAAGGTTTTTGTCTCAATTCACTTATTTCATGTAGATGTATACTTGTTTCAGAACCATTTGTTGAAAGTCTTCTAGGTTTGAATCAAAAGCAACTCATCAAGGAGAATGGTCTGCTGGAACTATTAAAATTGAAACATTATACCCACTGCGACACATGTATCTCTATAACTATATTTATTTGTTCATCCTTAGCACTTATCACCCACATCCCATACATTTTGCTTATTTATCCTGTTTATTGTTTGTCTTCCTCAGTTTACATTTCTGAAGGTGCAAATAGGTTTGTTTTCTTCTATGCTGTGTTCCCAGCACCTAGAACAGTGCCTAGGACACATAGGTCCTCAATAAGTATTTTTTGAATGAATGAACAAAAGAAGAAATGCTCTAATCAGTGATGTGGTAGTCAAGCCATCAACCTTGGCAACACAGGGAGCTTATTTGAATTGCAAATTGTTAACCACCTCCCCCCAAATCCCTAAATTTACTAACTCAGAAGCTAGGGGTGAGTTCCAGCAATCTGTGTTTTAATAAGCCCTCTAGGTGATTTGGATGGGTGGTAAAATTTGAGAACCAGTGGTCTAAAATTCTTCCTTATCTATGTTTTGTTTGGTATTGAAGATACAGTTCCACTTTTCAGTATGAAATAAGGTTGATGGGTTTTCTGTAGCGAGGTATTTACCTACATGTAGAAAATGTATTAAAAAATCAGTGTTTTGGAAACCAAATTAGTTATTTTATTTGGTTTTATAAGATTGAATTTATCCATTACTTAGTGTTCAACTCAATAAATTCATTACATCTATGAAGAAAATGGAACAACCTCAATCACGGCTACAGGGAAGATGGCTACAAGTAGGATTTTTTTCAGTTTGGATAAGACATGTCCAGAAAAGACATGTGACTAATTCATCTTTTATTACAAACTTTTGTTTCAAAAAACAAAAAACAAAAAATCATAACAATCGAAGTGAATTTTCAAAAGTTGAACGACAATTACATTTCAATTTTATTTTGCAAATAAATGCATATTGGATCCCTTTGTTTTGACATAGATCAGTCAACAAAGGTTTTGTATTAAATGCTCCAACTGAAAGACGTAGGATGTCAGAATAGATTAAAAAAAAATCCATCGATAAGCTGCCACAAGAGACTCCTTTTAGACCTAAAGACACCTTCAGGTGGAAAGTAAGGGGAAGGAGAAACATTTATCATGCAAATGGATGTCACAAGAAAGCTGGAGTAGCAATACTTCTATCAGACAAACTAGACTTTAAAACAAAGACTATAACACGAGATGAAGAAGGGCACTATATCATAATAAAGAGGACAATCCAACAGGAAGATCCAACACTAGTTTTTGTTTGCTTGCTTCTTTTTAAGGTGGAACATGAATTATTTGAGGAAGAAATTGTCAAATCCAGATTTAGAAGAGACTTTACTAAAAAGGATATTGCAGGGTAGAGAAAGGCACTCTTTTCAACAGGGCAGGGGACTTTTGCAATAAACAGAACCTTTGATGATGAAATAAATCTGCCATGCTCTCAAGGTGCGGCAAGAAGAGATTTTCTTTAGTAAGGAGGAGTAGACAGAGCTAGAAACCACCTTCTGTCAGAAGTGGGATGAAGGCAGTGAAAAGGTGTAGGTTCCTTGATGGGACAGTGGTTCAGAGAATGAGTTACTCTGAGGTGAGCCTACTCTCAGTGCGGGGTTATTCAGGAGGTGATGGGTCTTGACTCAGGCTGAAGGTTAATCCAAGTTCAGAAACCTGTGGGAAGGAGAGCATCCTAATCAAAATTTGGCTAAAAAGTATTTTGTTCCATTTGATCAGTAGAAACAAAACAGGTCAACTAATCATTTTGAGGGGAAAGGAATGGGAATTTGGAGGGTCTGTCTGGCTTTGTTTTAAGTAAACAAGAGAGTGTCCTTAGGTCTGACCTAAGTCATGTGGGGAAGTGTGCTTCTTTTAAACAAGCCATTTCTTAGAACACAAAGGATGGGGGGATTTCTTAATCCTTGTGGGTTGTTTTGTTTTTACAGGAGCACAGGCTCAGGTAAAATTTAATCTTGTCAAGGTCAGGGGCCAAATAGGAATGGAGGTGAGACAATAAAGTTTGAGAATTAGTATTCTCAATTAGAAGTCAAATATACTTTAAGAGTAAGATGGTATTGGAATTTTTTTCCCCATCTGGGACCATCTACTAAATGATTTCTATCTTTTGGAAAATATAATTAAAAACAAAAATTTCTTGCAACCCAGAAAACTTCCTCACAAACGTATAAGAAAAAGAAAACAGACTTCTGGAATAATCATTAAACTAGAATGTGATGCACATCATAAGCAGTCAACTAAGAGAATACAAAGACAGAAAGGAATCTCAACCTCTTATATACCCAAGTGGATGTGGCCATTGTATACATGTTCTCAGGATAAGCAATAGCTAGTTCTCAACTCAGAGGACTTGAGAGCGCCATTTGTCATGCATTGTTATCCTAACTGTTTTTGCTAATTAGCCTTATCCAAAGGAAAATAAACTTCTCATACCTTTAGGACATGCGATAGTTTTTCTACATGGAGTTAGGCGCCCCTCTGAAGTTAAGCTCCTACCCTCCTAAAGAAAGTCAGGGAGGATAGAGGCTCTATCTTTTTGATGGTTACATTTCAAAGGGGAGGTCTCCAGGTCCTTAAAAAAGACATTCCTGGGTTGTGAAGCTGGAAAGAAGCTTATTTAGCTTAAAAAAAATTTTTTTAATGTGTATTTATTTTTGAGAGACACAGCATGAGTAGGGGAGGAGAAGAGAGAGAAGGAGACACAGAATCTGAAGCAGGTTCCAGGCTCTGAGCTGTCAGCACAGAGCCCAACATGGGGCTCGAACCCATGAACCGTGAGATCATGACATGAGACGAAGTCAGATCCTTAACCAACTGAACCACCCAGGCACCCCAAGGTTTATTTAGCTTTTAAAAGATTTACACATATTTCAAAAAGAGAAATAATTGATAATTACAAGTAAATGTTTTAGGCAAAGAGGGGAGAGGTCTTTTTCCTTCATTTTCAACAAGGAGGTTTAAGTTTCTCATGCTTAGTTTGTAATTGCCCTTACACATGCAAGTATAGCTGTGGTCATTTCAAAAATCTCATCTTCTGAACATCATTAAATATATTTTAAGAGGTTTTGCTAACCCTGTAAACTCAAAGTATGTTCTTTTAAAATACATTTTTGATATTTCTGATAAAATAATCTATAATTGTATCTATCTTTGTAGTTACTAGAATTGATGATGATGATGATGATGATGATAATCTCTGCTATTGCTTGTGATCGCTTTGCTAAGTGACAGTCACCATGCCCGGTGCTTTACGTACATTCTTTCTAGCAGGTAGGAACTGCTGTTAGACCCACCCAACAGATGTGTAATATGAGGAAATGACCACAGAAAGACATCAGTCACTAGTCTAAGGTCTTCAGCTGGAAAGTGTAATATGAGATTGAGACTTAGACACTCCTAACTTTAGTGTCCATGCTTTTCACTAGAAGCTGAACTGATGGTCATAGATAATACGTGTCTTACGGTGAAAACGGATAATGGAGGTCACAGATTGTTTTGATAAGGGCTCATGAGAACCTATTGTCATAACCCATACATGACAGTATAGTTAAAACCTGGAGCCCTGGTTTAGCATGTGCCCCTAATCTTCAATTAAAAAACACTGCCTGTGGTAGTAGCCACAGAAAAGGAAAGTCTGAGAAGCATGACGAACGTTTATTTTCCACCGTTTAAGAACTGTGAATACATATTTTCTGAATGGAATCTAAGCAGCTGAAATTTTGCTGCTAACTTTTCCTTAATGATGCAAAATTTGTTCTTGAAACTCGCAGTTAGAAAATGGAGGAGAGGGTTGAAATCCTGGGATTTACCAATAGGATTATTGTGTTTGCCTCAGAGTCACTGGGTGGAAGGGGTACTGTTGAATTATATTAAGAATGAAATAGAGAAAGCAGGAGTAAAGCTCCTTATTGCTGGCAACCCAATGCCTGCTGACAGTGACAAACTACTGGGGAAAGTATCCTGTGACTCTTTCCTCTGGTGTTAAGATCAGCTCCTGGATAAGCAATATTAAAGGCAGGGCAGAAGTGTCCCTCCAGGGCTTCTCTAGGAGAGCAGCTCATATCTCTGATTCTGTTTCTTTGCATCTTTGGTGCCATCAGGTAGACAGGGCTAGAGACTGAAGAGATTCAATAGGGTTCCCCTGAATACTGACAAAAAGAAATAGCACTTGGAAAGCTCACAAGAGGGTTTGTGAAGGGTTTGGGGATGTGGGAAGCATCTCTGCTGAAAATCACCTTGCAATTTTTTCGTTTTTATTTTTAGAGAGGAAAGAGAAGGAAAGAGAGAGAGAGAGAACATGTGACTGGGGGAGAGGGGCAGAAGGAGAGAGAGAAAGAGAGAGAAAGGGAGAGAGAATCTCAAGCAGGCTCCATGCTCCACATAGAGCCCAACAAGGGGCTTGATTCCACAACCCTGGGATCACGACCTGAGCTGAAATCAAGACTCGGGATTCTCAACCCATAGGGGCGCCCAGGTGCTCCAAACCTCGCTATTATTCATAAATTTAAGTTGATAGTAAATTAGGAAGCACACCCTCAGAGTCTCAATTGAATTCTTGTACTCATGACAATAGCTATCTGTTATTTTCTAAACAGATTCTTCTGTTAGGCCCTTGGCTCTCAAGAATCTTGTGGATTTCACTTCCAGTGTGGGTTGACTTGGAGAAACTCTGTATATTTGGTCTTGCCTAGAACATCCCCGACTGTGCCTCACCCTGTGTAAAGAATGGTCTAGGGGATGTCTAGGCTTTGGGGTACTACCATACCCTTACTGTAGGAGGAAACGTCTGTTCCTTTTTGCTTTGGGTTCAGGGAACCTAGTAAGAATCTGATTTGGCTCATATCATCACATTCACAAGAAAATAGCACATACACATCACATTCATTGATTAGCATGGGTTCCACGGTAATTCTGGAACTTTAGCAGGATTATTATTATCTCTCTTTGATAGATGAGAAAATAAAAGTTTGTAAGATTAAGGTGACTCTGTGACTTGGACAAGGTTAGTTAGTAAATGGCAGAGTTGATACAGGAATTCAAATCCACGGACTTCCCTGCCTGTCCTCTTTTTGCTTCACTGCCCCTAAGTGCCTCCGACAGAAGACACAGAAGCTGTTGATGGTTCTATTGGCCATAACCATAGACTTCTTTGGACTTCTTCTGGATCAGGCGATATACGATGCTTTTACACTTACTCAATTAAGGAATAAATATGCCCAGGTTCAACAGCCAAAGGGTCAGAATTGTGTTTTGGAATCTACTGTACCTTGTGTTTCACAGCCTTTTCCACCGCACCCCATCTCTGTCCTATCCCTGAATTTCCAGGCCTGCCTCAAAATTCCTCCTTTCCTGTATTCAGTTCCTGTGTACTCAAAGGCATTGGTTTTTATTTTGTTTTCCATGTGGCGCCTGTCATTTATCTTGCATGTTTTCTGCCTCTCCTGCTCTGACTTGCACTGCTCTCTGTTGAGGAGGTCTCTGACATCAGCTGAGCCAGCCCAGCCAGTGGTGACACTGCTAATGCAGTTTGTGAAGACTCGTGATACTCAAAGATGGCTGCTGATGTCAAGACCAAGGGTGGCTTCTCCTTAGGTTGCTGAAGCCACTTGTGCTGACTCACCTTGCTATAGAAGCTACCTGCCCATAGACTTTTAATCAAACTTAAGGTTCCAAATGACATAGAGAATGACATGCACTAGGAAGACCAAAGGAGACTGGCCCTTCTATAACTAGGCACACAGATTCATTACAAGATTAACACATTTGGCAATATCTATATAAGAAATCTTATTTTTTGTATCTCCAATTTTACTCCCCAGAAGGGTAATGACATTTATTGTAGTGCTAGCATGATGGTATTTCAAAATGTCTATTTAATGTGACTGAGGACTGAGTCCCAGCAAATACTTTATCACCAAAAAGGAAGTATCTTTTTTTTTTTTCTAATAATTCTAAAAGTGTCACTGGCATGAATGATCTTACAAACTTAGGTATACAAGATTTGGCACCTTTTATTTAAATCAAATAAACATAACTTTGAAACTCAATCCTGATGGTCTGGTTGGGAACTTTACTCTCTGTCTTTTAAGGGTCTTAAATTTTAAGGGACTGAAATTCTATTTCAGTCTTTTATGCCTGTGCTGTTACCCAAGAACTTGATCAAGTAGTCAGATAAAGTATCTCTAGTTTTCAATGCTTCAGGGTTACTGCTGTTATTTTTGTCCAAGCCCATGTAGTTAATGATGAGCACATGACTCTGATATTTTGGTGCCCGAAGGAGAACGTACAGCTTTTTTAGATGAGGCTGGGAGCTTTGGTCCCTTGAGGCCAATTTGTCTATGTTAATCCTGCAACCCTTCCTTCTGCAGTCCTGGAACTTTCCTAGGGGTTGATGAGGCAAGCAGATGTAAGTCTCTACTACTTTTAAGACCCTGAGAAATAGATATTATTCCAAATTTGGGGGTGAGGTGGGGATATCGTCTATATCTCTTTCTGTGTTCATTTATTTGCTCCATCAAAGTTACTCTTCCCTTGCCCTGTTTCTTTTTTAATCCCATCAGTGAGCTCAGGCTCACACAAAGGAGAGCCAGGAAAGGAGGTAGTCTTCACATCACCAAAATAAGAAAAAGACCTACCTACCTTCTTGAAACATGGAGAAAGAAAATTTGGAGTAAAAGTCAAGTAGCTCTCATTCATTCTATTATTCCTCAGAGATGAAAAGAAAGCACAAAATATCTTTATAAATATTTCTACCACTTATATATGGAGCAAAGTGTGGAGTAGGATTTTCCCTGTTGACTTTGGTTGAATTTTTATCAAAGCTCCATTTGAGGAAAGGAGTTAGATGTATTCATGCAAGCACTGTGGAGCTGGACCAAATTTTTCCAGGGTACATCATCTCCAGGAACCTCTGTAGAGGATTTGAGATTCATTCTAAGGGGAATTTGTAACAGTAGAGTGTATCGTGGCCTTCATTTATATCCTCTGTCTCCCCCTTGCAACTAACTGAGTCCATTGGAGACACAGGACTTGACCTTGGATTCTTCAGGTGACTGCTTGATGGGCTACAGTAACTTACCTCTGCTGTTAGCTAAGTGAGGACTTTGGAGGATGTGACATGTGCTCCCTGGAGATTACCGGGAATGGAGACCCTCAGATGACTTTTTAAAAAATGTTTATTTATTTTTGAGAGAGTGAGAGGGACAGTCAGAGAATCCAAAGCAGGCTCCTCACTGTCAGCACAAAGCCCGATGTGGGGCTCCAACTCACAAACCATGAGATTGTGACCCAGAGCCAAAGTCAGATGCTTAACTGACTGAGCCACCCAAGCGCCCCTGTCAGACAGCTCTTGATGGGCAAGATTGAAAAGCAGCTCTTGCTGGCACAGTGAGATGAGGGCAACTTTGGGGATGGGCGCTGCACCTGTATACATTTCCTCTGGGGCACATGGTACTGTAGAAGAGTCGGGCATGAGCAGGGC
The DNA here is from genome assembly GCF_023721935.1 of Panthera uncia. Lineage (NCBI taxonomy): Eukaryota > Metazoa > Chordata > Mammalia > Carnivora > Felidae > Panthera > Panthera uncia. The sequence goes on along the minus strand of NW_026057577.1, from coordinate 46,898,794 downwards.
AGTCACAAAATAGTTTTGGAGCTTTTCATTTGGAAATAAATTAAAACTCTGCAAAAAGTTGCAGTCTAGCATAAGGAACACCTGTGTTCCCTTCACTGAAATTAGCAAATGGTTAACATTTTGCCCGATTGGCTTTATTTTTTTGTTTGACTTTTGGGGTGGGGGGGCGTTAAACCATTCTTTCCCTCTCTTGTCTCTTTTTCTATGTTCATAGGGATATTTCCAAACCAACTGAGAGTAAGTTGCATCATGTCCCCTACCCCTCATTGCTTCTTCAGCGTTTATTTTTACGAACAACTATACAAAAGTCAGGAGGTTTAACATTGATAAATGACTGCTATCAATGACAGGCTTTATCACATTTTACCAACTATTGGTCATACGATGTATTTTTTTTTAAATTTTTTTTTAACGTTTATTTATTTTTGAGACAGAGAGAGATAGAGCATGAACAGGGGAGGGGCAGAGAGAGAGGGAGACACAGAATCTGAAACAGGCTCCAGGCTCTGAGCTGTCAGCACAGAGCCTGACTCGGGGCTCGGACTCACAGACCGTGAGATCATGACCTGAGCCGAAGTCGGATGCTCAACCGACCGAGCCACCCAGGCGCCCCATACGATGTATTTTTCAAATCAGGACACTTTTGAAATGAAAGGGGTGTTCTTGATGACTACGTTGGGGCAACAGGTATAAACCGGGGCTATGTAAGCAAACTGGCATGAATTCTAGGCCTGGACAGTCTTTAAAAACTCATTCAGGAGAGCTGCTGCCTGCAGGAGTGAGGAGGAAACAGCAGAAAATGGGTTGTGGGTGACTCACAAGGGTGAGCCAGGGAATTCTGGGCAAAGGTGCAATCGGTAGGCCTTGCCTTGCCAGGGTTGCATTCAGTGTGAGAGCCACGTGCTGCTGTACTGTCCCGGAGGAGTGCAGGGCGGCCAAGAGGGCTACACCTGCTGCACCAGCTAAAGGAAGCTGCTTTGCCTTTTTGTCTCAGCTCTTTCCTCCTCATTTTCACTCTGGAGGATAGAGAGGCAGCTTACCACCAAAGAAGTGGGACAAGGGGAATGAATGCAAGGGTGGGCTAGGACCTTTCTTTGTTGCTTCTTTTTCCCAGACTGGGGATCCCAACTGTGCCAGGGGAGGGGAAACTTTATTAGGATGGCAAATAAAAGTTTGGAATTATAATGGAGAAAACCTTTGAAAAGTTGAAAACAAGGGGCACCTGGATGGCTCAATTGGTTAAGCGTCCAACTTTGGCTCAGGTTATGATCTCACGGTTCTTGGGTTCAAGCCCCACACAGGGCTCACTGCTCTCAGCACAGAGCCTGCTTCAGATCTTCTGTCTTCCACTTTCTCTGCCCCTACCCTGCTTGCGCTGGGTGTCTCAAAAATAAATAAATATTTAGAAACATTTTTTAGGTTGACAACAAAATCTTTCAAATATCTGAAAGTGACAAGAAAGACAGTAGGATCTGTCCTAACTATCATGAAAGATAGAGAGGAAAATCCCACAGGTCACGTTCGAAGGAAGCAACAGGAGGAAAAGGCACTGTTTGATTATTGTAATGTCAATTTCAACATGTTCAATAAACTGGATACACATCCTTTAAAAAATTCAAACGTGCCCAAGTAAAGGAGAATGGAAATTCTCCAGTTCTTATTTTTCCCTCCCCAGCTCTCTGAAAAGGTGTACACCCCCCCCCTCCCCCATGCACATACTGTTCTACAAGTTACCGTGTTCCCTTTACAATATATTATGGGCATCTTACAACATATCATAGTCTCTTCACATTATAAAATATAAGGATCTCCCTCACTGCACGGAGTGGAACATACCATCATGTGGATGTTCTATGCTTTACTGACTGATGCATACATAATTGATGAGAATTTGTTTTCCATTATTAGCTACAACAAATAATTCATCCAATCATTTTTTTTTTTAGGATAAATTCCTAGAAGTGGACTTGTGTCAAAAGTTTGCATCAGTGTTTGCATCAGTGACTATAGAGCGCACTGATGGTAAACAAAGAGTGACTCTTTCCCACACTACTGCCAAAAAGGTAGTGAATATTATGTGTCTACCAAGTCCTTAGTCATTCACAAAGGGATACACTTTAGTTTAGTTTCCAGTGATCATAGCAATAAAACGGTATCATGGTATAAAATGAAATTATTATTATTATTTGCAAACAGCTCTTGAAAATGTAAAACCTGAGAGTTAATGGGAGAAGCAAACAGAATAATTTTAAAGCACCACCAATGGAGAATATATTCACAGCTTTCCAAAATGTGATAGCTGGCTTGGAAATTGTTTTCTGCATGAATACAATCTTGTTTCGAAGCGGTCATATGGATCTCTGCAGAATGCAGTTCCTCTGTGGCTGGTTACTTTCAGTGACATCTGTGTGAGTGGGATGTTAGCACATCATGCAAAACTGCGTTAGGATTGTGCCTCATTTGATGTTACGCCAATTTTCTGCTTTTTCCCTTGCGTGGCCTCTCTAAAGACTAAAAATTTAATAACCACGATAAGGTTGGAACAGCAAAACAGGTGAGCACTTAAGAGCATCTCCACTGTGAATTTGCACCCATCTTGTTTGCTTATACTGGTGAAAATTCAAGTAACGTTGTTTCTCATGAGGCTATATTGTCCATAAATGGCGTGTTTCTCACTTGCTCTTGAGCTAAAGTCATGCTTAAGTCTCCAAGTAGGCTGTACTTAATGGAGAAGAAACATGAATCAGGTGGCTGCGTGGGACTGAGACGGACCAGGTTTGCTGCTTCCATGGATAGCTCCCAGTGGGCCTCATCTGTAGCTTTAAAAGAAGCAAATTGCTCAGCTTTTGGACTTACTTTAACTCTTTGTGCCCACCAAAGTCCATTTAGTCCATGTGAAATAATATATATGTTTAAACAAAATAGTACTCAATCAGTGAGTGGAAGTCTCTGACAACGAATGCTAGTTCTTTCCCCTCAGGTCATGTATTTCCAAAAGCTGCATTGCTAGAGCATCTTGGCTCTCTATAGGAAGTTCCTACAAACGAGAAACTTGTCTCAATAACTCAGGAGTTAGTTTTGTGACAGAAGCAGTCTAAAAATATAGTATATGAGTTCTTACCCATGTGTCGCTTTAGGGTGCTATTAATCTGATGGGAACAGCTAGAGGTTGCAAACCACTGGCCAGCGGGCTGATCTAGCCTACAGGTGTCTCTTTTGTCCAATACAAGGCCTTAAAATTTTTTGATTGGTTACTAGCATTTACAAATCTGGATTTCAAGCTTGTTCCAGAAAACTGGGAGAGGTAGAATTGCTGAGGTATCATCCCTACAAGGTAACAATTCACAGAGCAGAACATCACTGTTCCTTCAGATCAGAACTGAGGCTTCACTCATTTAAATTACTTGCTTACCTCCTGTAGGCCATATACATACATATATATGTATGTGTATAAATAAATAAATAAATAAATAAATAAATAAATTTTTTTGAAAGGCTAAAAAGCAAGAGGGAATTCTTTAAGGCAGCTCAATTTGTTATCTCCTCTGTGAAATCTCACATTCTCAGAGGGTAAATGAGTCAATGCTCCCATTTCACCATCTATAGTTATTGGTTTTCCCTGAGTCTGACTTCCCTTGCAGACCTAGAGGGTAGAAACTCTATCCTGATTGCCCTTGTAATGTCCCAGTGACTATACCTACATGTAAGGCCTTAGAGAATGAATGAACTTTTTGAATTAATGAACGCTTGGATGGGTAAATGAACAAATGACCTATTGGGCCATTTACGATGACTTGAGTTTCCTAACATAGAAAGGTGACTTCGGATGGATTTTTCTCAGTACTTGGTACTTTCGGGGGCGGTTGACATCACACAGAACTTGGACACCATGCCATTTGAAGCCCACCTGAGCCGTATATTCAAGCAACACTATTGCCATGGAGCAGCTTTATTTTTCTTTGACTATTGGGAATAACAACTTATTTGATCATCCTATTAAAATTAACACAAACCTAACAAAAGCTCATTATTCCTGGCAAGTTTTTAGTCATTACCTGACAAAAGAAGAAGCTGAAGTCATCCAAAAATATAATTTCTGTTCTCCCTTTGGGAGAATAACATGTTCAAGTTTTCTTTCATTGTAATTTCCTTTGATTACACAGTTCTGTTTTTAGTTAGCACTTTATAAAACACCGTAAAATCTTCTTTTCATTATCACCTTTGTCAAGAATGTAAATACAAAATGTTCAATGTTTTGGAACAGTTTTGATATATATTTTCTTTAAATTAGGATTGTAACAGCTAGAAGATGCCATAGCTATTTAATCAAAGAGTAAATATTTTATGAATGCAATGAAGGGGAAGCTATTGAACAAATGGTATCTGAGGGTGGTGATTCTAATTGGAATTATTGCATAAGAAAAGCACAAGCAATTAATTCCCTGTATAGAGAAGGCACAGCTGAGGTAATTCGATCACATTAAGGAAAGGTCTCTTGCAAATGAGCTTTTAATCATTTTATGACAAATCAGCAGTTACCTTTAGGTTTGTTGCTCACACAGAGACTTTAATATTTCTGTCACTCTCATCTCATGCAGTTATCAGTCACTTTGACATTGACATATTTTAGAAGAAGTTAACTTTAAATAATGGGAGTTATGTATATTGAATTCCAGTTTGCGTGTGCTTATATTGTATCATTGGAAATAACGTAATTTCTTTTTTTTTTTAAGTTAATTTCTAGGGGGGAACTGTTCAGAGAATGGATTAAAACATTTTTTTTTATAATGAAGGGGTTAATATGAGGTCTGGCTCTGAGAATTTCTTAGTACATTCTGTCTTTTGGGATAGAGTCTGTAAGGCTCACTACGGAAAAATCAAAGTCTTGCTCAAACAAGTTGTGTCTGGAGAAGTGGCAGGGAATGTTAAGTGCTCCATTTTTAATTACATACCTCTGAAAGCATGCTTTCATAGCATATATTTAATAAAAAAAGACTACCTATTTGACGTTTATTATTTTTTTTTAATTTTTTTTAATGTTTATTTATTTTTGAGACAGAGAGAGACAGAGCATGAATGGGGGAGGGTCAGAGAGAGGGAGACCCAGAATCCGAAACAGGCTCCAGGCTCTGAGCTGTCAGCACAGAGCCCGACGCGGGGCTCGAACTCACGGACTGTGAGATCACGACCTGAGTGGAAGTCGGCCGCTCAACCGACTGAACCACCCAGGCGCCCCATTGATGTTTATTATTTTTAAAAAACTATTTCAACTAGGTACTATTTTAGAATATCATTAAAAAAAAACTTGCTCAAACACAGAATTTAGTGTTTTTTGACTATGGAACAACCACATTCTTCCCTGCAAGTGTAATCTTTGGGAAAGATTTGTCTCCTTTCTGGACATTTGAAACTTCTTTTTTGTTTTAGAATGACACCATAGCAACTTACACCTCAAATGTTGTTTTAATGTTCTTTGTTTGCCTGTTTAGTGAAGGAGTATAAAGGAAATTCATCCAACTCACCATTGGGAATGAGTTCCCCATGATTTTGTTGGTGAGTTCCTATGGTATTAAAGCATTGTAAATATACAGCGGTTACTGAACCTGTGGAGTAGCAATTTTCCCCTTGCAAATATAATTTTGTATTTCTTTAAAGGATATTTTAAAATATCTAACCAAGAGAAATCCTGCCAAGGTAATCTTCTTAGGCAAATCCCTGTTTGATGTGGAACCGCGGATAGGAAAATAGGACCAGCAGGCCACAAATGGCTCTCAGGAGGCCACTGGCTGTGGGAAAGAGTCTGATACTCACCTAGAAATGTAGGGCTGTGACTTCCTCTATCCCATATCTATAAGGCAGAGCCCAGGAAAGGGCTGCCCAAATGCCTTCCTAAGAATTCTGGATATTCTTCTGCTCCTGTAGCGTTCAGGGAAACCTTCATTTCTAAAATTGAAACTCAAAGGGACTTCTCATTTACCTCAAATTTTAGACGCACTGCTTGATTCTGGCAGTGGGAGGGGTGGTACAGCTCAGTGCTCGATGCAAGTTTTCTTCAGGCGGATTGTGATGAAAAGTCCTTTTGCAGGCTCTGAGGCACTTGGCATTTGCTCCAGGTCTCCCTTCATGAAGCTTTTCTCACCCATAAAGCAATTTCACTAAATCTCTTTGTTACTGAATTATGGACTCCCACTTCTCTGGCATCTAAGAGATGGGCTGAATCCACAGAAATCCAGTCCTCCCTGCCAACTTAATTTAGCCAAACTCCACACTCAAATGGTAGCAATGTGTTCACTTTAAAATAAAAATGGAGCTACCAAATTGACTGTGTACTCTTAGGCTTGCAGTGACAAATTGATGTCGTTATAGAGGATGTGTGCATTTCAGTACATTGCCTTAATCTTTCTCAGTTATCAGGATCATATTTTGGTGCATTGTCACATACTGTGACAAACCCTTGTATAAGCTTCTGAAGAAAAACCAGTGATCTGTCTCCTGAATCTCCATCCCTTATTCTTAAAAAAAAAAAAAGTTTTCATTTTCATTTTTTAATTTTTACTCGGTTTCTATCACTTATCACCTCACTCTCAGACCATCAAAATAGCTTTTGTTTCTCTTGTTGCTAGCTTCTCTATATGCAACTATAGACCTTCATAATATTGAGAGATTAATTTTCCCCAAAGCCTATTATGCCAAAACCTCTTCAGTAGTTCCCTATGTGTAGCAATAAAGTAAAAACTTATATATTTATTAGACAATAAAATTTGCGGGATGCCTGGGTGGCTCAGTCGGTTAAGCATCCAACTCTTGGTTTCAGCTCAGGCCATGATCTCACAGTTTGTGGGTTCAAGGCCTGTATTGGGTGCAACACTGCTGGTGCAGAGCCTGCTTGAGATTCTCTCCCCTCCTCTCTCTCTGACCCTACCCAGTTTGTGTGCTCTCTCTCTCTGTCTCTATCAAAATAAATAAATGTTAAAAAAAGATAAAATTTGATTATACCTCTTTTCTGCTTACCCTTCTTTGTTGGCTCTCCATTGCCCTTAAAATAAAATACATATGTCTTAAAAATGGTTCATGTAGCTTTTTATGACCTGTCCCTGACTACCACTGTAATAATTTCATGTATCTCTTTTCTTGTCATTAGAACTGGGTTGCCCTGGATTCTGTTAGAGTGGCATGACCTTCTCCACAATTATCCATGGTTTACTTCACCTCTTAAGGAAGTATAGAGGAGACATAGAGACAGTTCACAGTCCAAGGTCTTGATTGGAAAAAGCTGTCACTAATCTGACTGCTTCTGTCCATCTTGATTCCACTGATACCCTCGTATAAATCACCATTATCTCTTGTCCTGACTGTGTATTTTCTATCTGGTTTACTCACATCCACTCTTGGCCTACTCCTGGTTTTCTTTCAGTTCTAAGCATTTGTCATGTTTGGTCCTGACAAAGAGCCTTTGCACTTATCGATCACTCTGTCTCAAATGCAGCTGCTTCTCCTCAATGCCTAGTTATATCGTTCTCATTATTTACCTCTCAAGTCAATTACGCCTGCCCTAAGAAAGCCTTCCTTAATCTCTCTGACTATATCCAATAGCCTTCTTAAATGCATTTTTATCACTATGGGCTTCTTCTTCATGACACTTTGCACAATAACAGTTTTACATTTATTTTTCTAAGTGTTTTGTTAGTTTTTGTCCCTTCCGTGATGCCGTAGGCTCCATTAAAAGAAGTGTTATGTCTGTTTTGTATTTTTTGTTTTCCTTATTTAAAAATTACTGTGTCTCTGGGGTCCATTGTGGTGCATAGTCAAAAAATAGGTATATTCAATAATATTTTTAGAATGAGTATTGAATGATATATCAAGGTCAGGCCTTAAAGGAATACATTCGGATTCAGATTTATAACTCCTCCCCCCCATAATGAACATATAAATTGGAGTTTTATTAATTTCTCTTTCTTTAGAATATTAACTTCTTTCTATTTTCTGAGAAAATACTTCAGCTAAGCCAGATTCCCTTATGCCCTACTATCTTAGCCTTTTTATCTTAGCCTCTTTAAAAACAAGATAGGTTTTCTGTTGTCTAATTGCTAAAAAAAATCAGTTCCAAGTTACCAAATTTTATATGAAAAAGTTTCCTATCACCATAGTGTTCCTAAAAAGTTATAAGCAATAAAAATAAGGGTATTCTTAAACTACCAACTAGGAATAGGAGAATAAAAATATGAAAAAAAGTAAAATTTATATGCAGATATTTGAGAATTCAAGCTATTCTATCATGAATAGGTTAGTAAAAATGAGGATTCAAATGGTTCTTCTTACTTGGGAATTTATTTCATTCTCCTTTACTATTGAGTCTCCGTGATCTTAAGTCTTATTTTAGGTCCCCATTTGCAGTTAAGTTCTGGGACTTTTTCAAAGGCAGTTTTCTCAGCCTGGTATGTTACAGCTTCCCCTTCTTCTTCCTCCCTTTGCCACATATGCTTCATGTCTGGCTCGAAATGGCACTCCCTAAGGGTGTCTTTCTCTGACAGTCTTGTCCTTAAGCCCATAATCTTTGTTCCGTACATATGTTTTCCTTCTGGTCTATCAATTTCCTCTGGGTGGAGTCATGTCTTTTTTCTTTTCTTTTCTCTTTTCTTTTCTTTTCTTTTCTTCCTTTGGCTTCTGTCTCCTCAAGTATGATGCCTGGCAATTAAGAACTGCTAATTTGTATTTATTGAATGAATAAATGAATGCCCCATAACATCTGAGTACAAACTGTATCTCACACTGCCTCTGACACAAGTATTATACTCCATTTCTATGGTATTACTCCCACCATTTCCAGCCTTTCTATTTCCCTAAAATAGCTATTATCTAGCTAGCTTGAAATGTCTTGTTGTTGTTACTATTATAGACTTCCCTCCAACCTCCATTCATCAAGGTCTATCTACCTCAAATGCCATCTGCTTGACTGTACCTTTGTATTTTCTCAGTCAGAAAAGATCTTTCTCTGTGTGCTCTCAAAACAATTAATTTGTCACACTTCTAAGGTAATTAATGGAAGGTTCATGTATCTCCACCTTGATTGGAAATTCTTTAAGATCACAGGCCATTTTGATTTTACCCTCTTTTTCTCATAATTCCCAACATAATATCTTGCACATAAAACTCATGTACTCATTTAATATTTGTTGAAAGAATTGGATAATGACCATTCTAGGTAACCAAAGATTTTCCTGATAATACTGCTTTCTCTGCTAGGTCTAGGTGTTTAAGCTGTTTTATGTGGGAAAGATCACTTATCATAGAGTTTTATTTAAGCAGTTTTTTTTTTTTAAACACTTTTTGTGTTCCATCTGATATCAGGAACTCCCTTTAGATTTTGAGAAGTAAGAATCTTTGACTAAATAAAAATAGCTCAAACTGTAGTCATGTATCTCCTAAATGGTAAACTAAGAATAGAACCATTTCCCTTAGTTTACAGAGAAGCTGCTGAATGTAAGAGTTGGTCCTAAAGACAGCATGATTGGGCTCTATTCAAGAATTACTAGAATTAAACTGGGCAAAGTAAATTGATAAGTCAGCATGGTTGCTGGTTTGTACAGTTTCCAACTAGCATAGAGAAAAGCATATTTGAGAATGGCCAGTGTGATTAAGACTTTAGGGGGCTAAGGAAAACTTCTTTTGTCTGTGAGAAGAAATATAAAATGATAGTTCAGAAAGGAACTGCAGGTCTCCACACTCCCCTGTATCGCGCCTCCCCACCCCCCATCATCTCTTTCTTTCAAAAAAAAACCATTCTAAGTTCAGGAAAATGAGGAAGAGATTTATAACCAGCACACACTCAGGACTTCAGGATTATGACTGAAAGGCCATAAGGAGAACAAGTATGCCAAATATTCCAAATGGGTATACAGAAAACAAAAACAAAAACAAAGATGCTTTCACATTTGCCTGGAAGTCATTTGCAAATGTATTTAGGGGCCTGGGGCAATAAATGAGGAGGTCTCAGGGATCAGATGACCCATTTCTTTGGTACTGAGTATAGTAGGGGATAAGTTACAGGATATGCAATGATCTTTAGATAAAGGGATATTTATGTGGGTCTAAGCCAGCCCTGGTCTCTGTAAATCATTACTTGGTTAGAAAATAGATGTCTGTCTATAGGTTGGAGCTGCCCTGTGGAAAGGTGAATAAGTAAACTTGACTATCCTGCCCAGGATTGTTTGGGGGATTATAACACAATAGGGTCTGACATCCCTTCTGCCTTTATCACAGAAAGACCTGGGAGCTCCATGTTGCAAACCTAGTGTCTTTGCTACTGGGGAAAAAGGCAATGGTGACAACTGAAATGACAGTCATTGCTGGCTTATTTTGACCTCCATAGGCATATCTCTATGGGATAATTTCTCTCAGAGCCAGTAACAAACTCCCACCAATATTTTTTCCACCTTTATCACATACCTTGAAAGGCTGTTATTCTACATATCTGCACAATGGGAGCAGTAGGAGCATTTGCAGTGTTATTTGAGAATCTTTGGTTAACAGAGAGCGAGTTCTTGGGTTTGGAGCTAATGAACAATGGGAACACACTCAGGGGGTTCTGAGATTGCCCACGATTTGGGTCAAACCAATTCTCAAGATTTCCAAGGGCCTGAACAGAAATAATATTGGCTGTACATGACAAAGAGCATGGACTTTACAGAAGTAATACAGGAAAAGTCACTAAACAAATAATTAAAACAACAACAACAAACAACAAACCTGGGGAATGATGGAATCTGAGTTCCAGAGTCTTCACATTAGATTATTTCCATTGTCCAGTTTTCATCAAAAATTGCAAGACACAAATAAACAGAGAAGTGTGGCCCATAAACAGGAGACAGCAACAATACAATCAATAGAAACTTCTCCCAAAGAAGCCGAGATGTGGAACTTCTTAGACAAAGACTTAAAGCAGCTATTCTAAATATGCTCAAAGAACTAAGGAACAAATTGCATCTAGTAAAATTAAATAAAAATATGAGAAAGATGTTTTACTAAACAGAGAGTATCAATAAAGTGATTGATTTAAAAAAAAAGAACTAAATACATAATCTAGAGTTGAAAGTTACAATAATTGAAATGAAAAATTTCCTGTTGAAGGATTCAACAGCAGCTATGAACTTGCTGAAGAAAGAATTAGTAAACTTGAAGACAATCAACTGAGATTATCTAATTGGAGAAATAGAATAAAAAAAATGAAGAAAAATTAAGAGAGTCCCAGAAACTTGTAGAATATCATAAAACCTATCAACACATGCATTAGGGGGATTCCAGAGGACAGGAAAGAAAGAGGTAGAAAGAATATTTGAGGAAATAATGCCCCAAAATTTGCCATACTTGAGAACATAAGTCTACACATCCAAGAAACCCAAGAAAACCCAAGTAAGAGAAACTCGAAGAAACACACACCTACACACTCATAATCAAACTATTACAAGACAAAGACAAAGAGAGAATTTTGAAAGCAGCCAGAGAAAAAGGGCTCCTTTTCTCATTTAGAACACATTTGTCTCCAGTTAACCTGTTGTCCTGTAGCATGGAACTCTTGGCCACTATTCGCTACTTCAAGGTCCCAGCTCTCACAGGCCTGTGGCTTTGTGCCTTCAACCTTATATTTTGTTTCTGGCTCATAGATATGTTTATGATGCTTTGGAGCTGGGCTGTGTATTCAGGTTATGACATTTTGTCTATTATTGCCAAAGGTTTGAAGCAGAGGGATGAAACAAAGTCAAAATTTACAGCAATGTCTTGACCAGGGTCTCCCCTTCCCCATTTAGGTCTTTTAGATGATATTTCTAGAAGTCATTTATAGGAGTTGCACTGTATCTGCTTTGCCCACAATAGACACTATAATCTTGACTTTAATCATTTGTTTATTTATCAAAATATTCAAAGGAGTTCTTTGGTTTGCAACTTTATATTGACAATAAAAGTATTACATAAAAATGCCTGGAAAAACATTAAGAAATTAGCCTTGGGTAATAGTTTACAAAATGATATCATATTTATAGAAATCATGCCATATAATAATATGTAGTGTAGTTCTGATGTTAAATCTCCAAATATTTTCTACCGAAGAATTGGTAAATTTTTTGCCAGGTGTGCTACGTGGAATAGCTTCTCTACTCCTATTTATAACTTTTTCTTCTGTCACCATCTTGGCCCCTGGCATACACCGAGCTATGTTTCTAAAATATGCTACCCTTCTGAGGAATGACCATTTATTTGTTTTAAAGTCATAATCTTGTAGTTTTTCTCTGTCATAGTACTCTACCTCCCAGGAGTGTGAGTGCCCCAATCTGAGAAATGGTGTTTTTAAACAAAAGTTTTTGGAGAAGAAAACCCCAGTGATTTAATAACTACTTATTAGGTCAATAACATTGATATATAACATTGATATATAAATTCATATATTATCATTATGATTATGATTATAACATAAATGAGTCTCAAACAAGACAAACACAGCTTTATTATTATTGTTACTGTTGCTCTCTTAGTACTGCTTCTGTAAACCTTAAATCCGCTGTGCAGAATTGTTCTTCCCAGCTGCTAAGTGAAATCTTGGACAGATCCAACTGATTTTCTATTCATTTTTAGACATTAAATCAGTCCAGTCAAGTTTATTACCAAAACTTCAATATTTTTCAATTAAAAAATATTCTTCAATTCTGCCTTGACTCAGGCTTCAAAACTGTTAGTAAAAAGGCGGGGGGGAGTCACTAGATCTTTTCTCATGTTTTATCTCCCATCCTCTTTGTAGGTGCTGGTTCTAGTCCCCTCCCAAGAGAGGCCTGGGGGTGATGTTTAGAGGTAATAATCAGTTATTATTGCCTGGCCCATGGCAGATGTCTAAGTGCAGCGTTCCTGTGGGGCACTTTAATGGTTTTGCCACCATAGGATTCTTGCTCTTGAATGGACTCCTTTTCTGTATGACTCAGACTTGACTACCTTTTGAAGGTTCCCTTTGTTGGTGGAGAATAAATGCTTCTTGGCCTTCCAAACTTGGGAAGCATAATCCTTTCCTAACGTACTTGCCACACATTACTGCTATCACATGTTGTAATTAGCCACCTTGTGACAATTTTGTCTTTTTCTGTTATGAGTCAGGGATTGTCTCAAACACTCTGGAAGAAATGGCAAACTTTCGGAGTGGTTCTCTTGCAGTCCTGATCACTTAGGAAGGAAAGAGAAATGGAAGACTCCCCAACAAATTCCTCACTGCCCCATCCTCCTTGATCTTTCTCCTCATCTCTTTACCTACTGTTCTCTGGTGAGTGGTGAGCTAAGAATGACAAAGCTACTCTCAAATAATCAGTATATTAAACAAATGTTACCTTAACATATACAAAAATGTGTTGTTTTTAGTTTTTAGAAAGTATTTCTTTGAAAATACTTTTGTGATAAAAATGTTTTCTAGTTCTACCAATATAATAAAACAAAGTTTAGAGCTAATCAATAACTATTTCAAAAAATTTTTAAATTTCAATAATTACATTGAAAAGTGTACTGGTTTGGATTAAAAAAATTGCATGGTCACTCTACTTGAAGAACATGTTCACTTGTAAAACTCAAGTTGACCAATAACTCATTTGACTAATTTTTTTGACTGTCTTAGTATTTTTCCCCCCAAATTTGAATGATCATTTGAAAATATACAAGCCAACTTGATACTGGCCTAATGAGTACGTTCATTTTTATCCCCTGGTAATATTCATGATGTTTATAAGTTTTATAGACCAGACTGTGTTGTCTAAGAACATCTCAAATTCTTCCCTGAATGTCTTGGGCCACTATGTGTCCCTTCTGTTGTTTTAATCATGCATTATACACGAGTCCCAAGTATCTATTCCCCCTACGACTATTCACAATGAATAAGCCTATTGGCACACTACACATGTCTACCTTGCTTGTATAAGTTAAAAGTTAAAAAAGTTCTTTTTTGTTATTTTTGCCTTCCCACATATTTCAATTCATATATATGTAATAGAATTACTTAAGAGAGAATACTTCACACCTATGTTGTACCTGAATATTTAAAACTATTTTACTAATTGGCAATACTGATAGGAACAATTTGCCTTAAGACCTTCCAAACTATGAGATTTATACAAATGACAGATCTGGGATTGTTATTTTTGTTATTTTTTCATTCTATAAAAGGAATTATTATTCTAAAACTATCTCTTTAAGTAGTAGAAATCCTTTTGAAATATTGAATTATAATTTATTTATTAATATGAAATGACTCAGCTATAATTTTTTTATTTTATTTTTTAAAATGTTTAGTTCTTTTGAGAGACGGGAAGGGGCAGAGAGAGAGGGAGGCAGAGAATTCCAAGCAGGTTCTGTGCCATAAGGGCAGAGCCCGATGTGGGGCTCCAGCACACAAACTGTGTGAAATCATGACCTAAGCTGAAATCCAGAGTTGGGTGCTTAACTGACTGAGCCAGCTAGGTGCCTTGCTTTTTTTTTTTTGTTTTTTTAAAGAACACATTTGTTGCATAAAAGCAAGGTACATTTGTCATTACCAAGAAGAATTATAAGTAAAGAATGTTAAGAAATTGAAAGATGATTTTGTCTAAGGGAAAACCTGCCCAGTAGGGCCAATACCATCTTCTGTTGACTCAGATGTTTATTTCCTCATTTGCAACAAGAGTGGGTAATTTCTAACTCCAAAAAAAAAGGATTTGGTTTTAGATAAAATGTTGAGAAGGGTGGGATAGAGTCAGCCCTGATAGAGTTTCAGTCGAATATGGCCCACTGAGCTACAAAATACGGTTCTGTCTTCTCTGAGGAAAAATGTTCCTAATTGCAGAATGGAAGGACGGAAGGCTAAGTGATGGTTGGAAAACATGGAGAGACAAGCTGGACAGGAGAGTGAGCCCTGGAGTGAGGAAAGAAGACGAGCCCCTTGCTGTAGACAGCAGCTCACTGGCTTTATCTGCTTCAAATGGCAGTGCTGGCTCACAGCCTGTTCCTGAAATGGCCAAGTTACCCCATAGTGAGACAGAGAGCCACTCTGCAGGAATTTCCAGGTCTTGTGACTTGGAAGGTTTGCCCTGCCTTGCTCTATGACCAAACTGGCCATAAGATAGTTCATTTCCACTACTCCACTTGGAAACATCCTGGGGTTCTGAGGCAAAAAGATCCTTACCAGGGAATCTGGCTTTTCTAAGATTTCCATGTTGCCACATTGAAAAGCTTGTGCTTATATCGAACGATTTTACTCAAAAAAAAAAAAGAAAGAAAAGAAAAAAAAACCCAAATCTTTATTAAGCCCCATCAATGTATACTGGCAGCAGTAGTAAGAGCAAGTTTGAGGTATTTACTATGTGCCTGGAACTGTGCTAGGTGCTTATTTCATTAAATGCTCACAGGACCCTTTGCGGAATTACTATTATCAGCATTAAATTGGATGAAGGAATTGACATTTCTAGAGAAGTAGTCACTTTTTCAGAGTCACATGTCTAGTAAGTAAAGGTGCATGGGTTTGAATTAAAAACTCTCTCGGCATTCTGAGCCCGTTTTGTTTTCACTGCATCATTATGCCTCACATCCTGTTATACTGAGTAAGTGCCATGGGCAGGAGGAAAGGGAAAATATGGCCCCTGTCTTTGGGGAGCATCTGATCTAGTTGGGGAGAGAAATATATTTATCTGTAAAACAGCTAGAGGTAACTTTAGTAAATTGAATATCAAATTAACCTGTACCACAGGACCACATGTGCTTTTGCTTCATGATCTTTGTTCTAGAGGTCCGGCATTTAAAGTACCAAAAAGAATTTCCAAAGAGAGGGATATAATTCTTATTTTAATTCTTCTTTGGAAATTTTTTTTTCCTCGAGCTTCCATTAAATATTCTAAATCACATTTATGCTATTCTGGCCTAATCCTAAACGCAGACGCCTCTTCTTTCTCTTATCCATGGGTTTAGGTCATGTACTGGATCAATCAGGTTAAATAGAACTGATTGGTCTGGTCTGACTGGTTGGTCAGTTCCCTATAACCTTCCTACCCCATTCCCCTGAAGCACTGGAATCATGAAGTGATGACATCTTGGTCCTTGTTATGACTCTGCACTGCTTGATTAATAAGACTTTTGACTCTTAAGATCCTCTCTCCCTGTGGACATCCTCCTTAACTCCATCTAACTCTTGCTATATGAACCTGTTCTTTTCTTTCTTTTATCCCTCTGTATCAATCCACATTCTTCTGATCAAGAAATCCTCTCTGGGTATTATCTCTCTTTTTCCACAGGCAGGATCCTGTCTTTGTCATTTTTATGTTACTCTCATTTATGTCTCAGAATCCATTACTTCCTCAAGCTTCTACTACTCTTGGCTTACCTTCCCCAATCCCAAATGGCCCTAGTAGGTTATTTTCTCTGCTTTCGTGACAGTTGAATATGTTACACATTTGGAGTAGAGAACCTCACTTCGGACCTCATAAATGGCTGCTCATTTATCTGTCAGTCCCTTCCTATCACATTTGTCAGTTATTTTTCCAAAGGTTCTTTATTTTTCTCATCTACAAGTCTATACATATCTTTAAGATAGACATCAAATGATATGAAGACTGTCCTCATTTTTCTGTCTCCTTGAGGGCAGAGTTACTGTCTGTTCCATCTTCTTTGAAGCTGGTACTATTTTTTTTTTTTAAGGAATAAACAGAAATCTGAAGATATTATGGGATCCTGTGCTAAACTTCACTGCTTTGTAACATTATTAGTGGCTGTTGCATTCAGACTGACACTGTTAAGGTATTTTTTCTCTGGTAATTAAGTGATTCACCAGCCTTCTCTATTAATCTCATTTACTTATAGGAGAGTCAGATGGTAAAAACCCTTAATATTAATATAGGTTTCAGCAGATTAAAATAAATCATACAAAAATATTCTCTTGTGTGGTTTTGCTTCCATTTAGATATCCCAAGCTAACTCTAGGGTGCTCTTGGAGTTCCCTTTGGTTTAGTGTAATAAACACATCATTTTGAAGTTCTTCAATAATGAGGCAATAGCCCTTTAGGTGGTAGAGTGGCTGTTTTTGTGGCTATGTAATATGCATATTTAACAAAATAAATATTTATCAATGCATTTAGGTACTATGTAAGAGGAGAAACATACATAAGATATGCATGGTGCATAAAAAATACATAATGCATAGTATGTGCTTTCTAGGAGCTTTCTTACCAAAAGGTGACTCAGGAAAATGCTTTCATCTAAACAAGCATGTTTGTGAAAGATATACTGACATTTTAGGTGGAAACAAATAACTGTAACCTTGAAAAGTATTTCTATTACTTTAAAATGTTAAATTATGGATAAATAAGTTCATCTTTCTTTCAAAGAACTATGATGGCATACTTTCTATATTTCTAATGGATATCTACTTCTAATGGAGGTACTTTGATGAGTTTTTACCTGAAGAAACTAAGTTAGTCTGCTTTTACTGCTATGCTTATAACACTGCATCAGTCAGGATACCATCAGGAGACGGAAACTACATAATGCTTTGAACAGAGAAATTTTAATATAGAAAATTATTAAAATTCTTATCTATCTATCTATCTATCTATCATATATCATCTATCTACTTACAACTAAGAGGGAATAAAAAGATTCTACAGAATACTGTGGGTCTGAGGGAGTGAAAAGAGGGATTTTCTCCAAGGCTGGGATGTATACTGTTGGAGAGGATTTGTTTGTGGCTTACAGGATAGTGAGTTTCCTTGCCTCGCTTGTTGTTAGGACTAGAATGGATCCAAGGTCCATGGGCCTTGGCTTGCTAAGTGCTGCTGTGAGGCCATCTGGGGCTCCTGTGGAACTTTCCTAGAAAGTAACCGTGGGGGTGCCACTGAACTCCAAGGGGGTAAGCTGTATTGTGTGCTCTGCACCCCACCTCAACAGTGCAGGGGGAATAAGAAGCAAAACATGCTAGGAACAGGAAGAGAAGCCCTTTACTCCAGTATCCCTCCTTGCCCACTACTGACAAAGATTAACATGGTGCCAGCTGGCAAGGCAGAGCTATTCCAGTATCAAAAGACAGTAATGAAGGGTAGAGTTGGAGCCAAGAGGCAATACATTGAAAACTGGCCAATGATTATGTACTAAGCTGGACTTCAGCCCATAGAGGACAAAAAAATAAGTCAATGATTTTTAAAGAGCTATGTTAAAAATATAGAGAAGCAGAATGAAAATATTCCCCACCTTTTACATTGTGATTCACTTCAGTCTTTAATATGATTACCTGGATACATGAACCAGCTCTTAGTCTCCAGGGTGGGTGGGGGATGGGAAGAACAGCAGATGGCTACACAATAGCAATGACAACAGGATTTCATGAACACAGAGTAATTATCAAGAACAGTTTACGTCCAGCCTGCAGTGCGGTCTGGTCTCCAAGTGGTTCATCTGTACAGAGTATCAGGAGGTACCATTAAATACTCTTGGGACAGTAGTCAATGTTGAAGCTGCCACTCAAGCATAGTTGGACACTTCTTCAACATCTGAGATCCTAAAACATGCCTACCATGTAGTAGATGCTGAATATAGATTGGTTGAATTAATAAATGAGTGGGTCCCCACTATGTGTCAGGTATTGTGCTACATGCCAGAAATACAATGTTCAAGCACGGTCTCTACCTGAAGAGGGGAACAGTCTATCTTGAAGACAATAAGGCTTAGAGTATTTAGAGTCTCTACTGAGTGGGAAGAGATGGTTCAAGTTCTGATGCAGTACATAGTTTCAGAGTCTTTAAACAGGAGTTGTGTAGATCCCTTTGTTTTTGGAGAAGATAAATTTAATAAAAAGGATTGATGTTTTTTTCTTCCTCCCTTTTTTCATCCTCTTTTTCCTCCTATTTCTTCTTTTGCCCAATTCTCCACTCCATATATTAAAAAGAATCAAATGGATATTTCTTTAAAAATTTAAGAAACACACTAAAGTACTAGTTTACAAACTAAAGTTTAATTTTAGTTATAACAGTGAAGGATATCCTCATTTAAAGTCATTCTATACTTTTTTTAGTCATTTCCCTTTGTTTTCCCCCTTATCCATACTTCTGTCTCACTATCTTCAATAATGTTGCCTTGTCCTTGTTTGGATTTATTAAGTATCAATGAATGTTGTTACTCTCTAGTCTCACTAATATGCTCTTACAGATGAGGCCTAGCATTTCTCGTTATTAGTTGATTTTCTTTCAATTCCATGAAATATGTATATGTGTATTCATTATGTGTATATTGTTATAAATTTTTTTCTCTATTATATATGTGCAAGATTTCATATTTACACCTATATTTTGATGTATCATTGCACAGGCATACACACATACAGACTCTGGAATATGATACAGATGAATAAACCATCAAAATATAACCATCTACATCTGCTCCCATGTCTTATCATAATCTCTACATAATTTTATCTTAAATATTTACAATTCCAATTTAGTAATCTCTAGAAATACAGTCTTGTTTAAAAAATGGCAAGATAATTAGTTGGGGTTACTTTCCAAGCCGCTCTGACTTTGATCATTTCCTTTTATCAGTTAGTAAAGTGTCATCCTGTCCACCATTTTGCAAATGAGGAAATGCGAATTGTCTTGTCATGCACATGGTGACGATAATTTTTTTCTCTTCTTTTGCCAAGATTAATCTGCCCTTGATCCTTCCAGACCCATAACTAGGCCATTTCAAAACTGAATATTTAGAATTAACTAATAAATACTTTAATACATTTTAATACATTTTCAACCTACATGTTTGTATTAATCTTTTACTTATATGTTTTGGAGATAAAATGTTGGAATCCAGTCTCAAACGTGGGGTGTAAAATGGGTGCCTATATGTTTTTACATGTTTGTGTTGGGCATGTGATGAGGTGGGATTCCATTTTCCTCTTTTTAGTGAGGACTTTTTGTAGGGACTATCTTTCAGAAGTCTGGCTTAACTGGAGTGGGTCCATGCTTGAATAACCACATTATTACATTCCCACACTCCCAGGCTCCATCATAGGCATTCAGATGAGTTGCTGAGTGAGGGTGATAAGCCTAGTGAACCGTCAGCCCCAAGCTCTGCCTGGCCCACTGGGCAGAGTTGAGGAGCTGTTAGTAACTCTCATTGCTCATTTTAAAGGTGAAATTTGAGATTAGCACACAAAGGCCAAATAAATTTGATTTCAAAGATATACAGTAGTGTCTGGATAAATTACTTAGTGTTTATTGATGTGCCAACAAGAGAAATAAAGAAAAAAATCAGTAAATATAAGCTCAGCTGCTTGGCGTTGGAGGTGGGGAATGAAGCCATGCACTGGAACAATTGCTTCACTCCTTTTATGTTTAAGCATTTTATGCAACGTCTGCTTTTTCTGGTTGCCAATGTAAGTTTATAATTTTATGTCAGATGCTTGAATTATTCAATTAAAAAAATGTTAGCCTGAACAAGCCAGCCAAGACTGTAGAAAATAGCAAGCCATATAAAATACATTATATTTTTACTGGAACATGAACAAAAGCATAAATGTAATTCTGGAGGCGTTTACCCGGGGATAAGCCACAGCTGGAGGATTTCTGGTCAAACTCTTCATTTTCCTTTTGCACACCATAGCAAACAGCATCAGCTCTTATTTGTGATGAGTTTGTAAGTTAGGACAACTCTTTAGGGTTTACTTTGGTTCAGATACACATCTTTTCCCCTGGCTGTCTTCTCTGGGCCTCCTTGTTAAATAGTATGCTGGTTTTCCTTATGGCAGCAACTTTTAAGTGAGAGGTTGTTAGGAGCATCAGTCACCTGGTAAGCTTTTTATTTTTTTTTATTTATTTTTTTCTGAATACATATTCATAATGTCCACCCAGACATTTTTGGTTCAGGAGGTCTGTAGTGGATCTTAAGAGTCTTTATTTTAATGCAAAGCACTCCAGGTGAGTCTAATATAAGTGGCTGAGAATTAACTAAAATGGTAAGTGAAAGAGAGGCAATACTGGAGGCAGTGGCCTTCCTTAGCAAGTATAAATTCAGATTCCTCAACCTTCCATGTCTACATTTTATTTATTTATTTATATATTTATTTATTTATTTATTTATTTATTTTACATTTATTCTTTTTTAACGTTTTATTTATTTTTGAGACAGGGAGAGACAGAGCATGAACAGGGGAGGGTCAGAGAGAGGGAGACACAGAATCCGAAACAGGCTCCAGGCTCTGAGCTGTCAGCACAGAGCCCAATGCGGGGCTCGAACTCACGGACCGTGAGATCATGACCTGAGCGGAAGTCGGCCGCTCAACCGACTGAACCACCCAGGCGCCCCTACATTTATTCATTTTTGAGGGACAGAGACAGAACATGGGCAGGGGAGGGCCAGAGAGAGGGGGAGACAGAATCTGAAGCAGGCTCTAGGTTCTGAGCTGCCAGCAGAGAGCCCTACATAGGGCTTGAACCCACAAACCATGAGATCAAGACCTGAGCTGAAGTTGGTCCCTTAACTGACTGAGCCTCCCAGGTACCCCTCTGCGTTTACTTTTGATCTCTTCGAGAATAGTTGAGACTGGGGTTCTTCTTGGGATATGATTGTTTTATCTGGATAACTTCTCCAGAATGTGCTTCTCTATCAGGCCCTCTCATAAATAACCAGTGAAATCCTGGAAGGCAGATGTTCTTGGTCAAAAAAATTGGCCTCTGGTAAACAGAAACAGGGATCTTGTAACCATGGTCACAGACGATGGAAGAGATACTGGGGGTCACAATCTTTGTGTGGTTAATGTTGCCCAAAGGAGACAAATATGAAAAGACAAGAAAAACAAACAAACAAACAAACAAACAATCAAACAAATCGCTAAATATCACAAGTAGTGGGTTTTGCCAGTTAGGGCAAAAGTATGTGATAGCACTTAAAAGTTACTGAACACTTTTCTTGGATTTTGTTTATGGCCTTCAACATTACAGTTTTGGCTTAAATTTCCCCTGGTTTAACTCTGACTCAGTTGAGCAACTCTGGGGTTAAGTCTCTGATATTTGTGTTGGCATGTTACACATAAAAAGTACAAGGATATTTAGAAAAAAGATTAAACACCAAAAAAGGGAAGCAGTATCTTGCCTCTTGATAGAATTTTATAAATTCTTAATTATAACATATGATGTTTCCCTCCTATTTTTTAACATCCTTATAATTTGCTGATTATTAATGTTACCCTTAGGCTTTTATGCATGTTAGGTGTCTGGTATTAGTTTCCAAGTAGATAGACAGACATTTGAATTTTCATTAGCCAAGTGAAGACATTTTACTAAATTGAAAGATCATTTGTTTTTGAATATAGTTGAAAGTAAATCTTTTAAAGTTCACTTGATTATTAACATATATATATATTTTTATTTTTTTTCATTTTTATTTTTTTAATGTTTACTTTTGAAGGAGAGAGAGACAGAGTGTTAGCGGGGGAGGGGTAGAGAGAGAGGGAGACACAGAACAAGGCAGGCTCCAGGCTCTGAGCTGTCAGCACAGAGCCCGATGCGGGGCTTGAACCCAGGAACTGTGAGATCATGACCTAAGCCAAAGCCGGATACTTAACCGACTGAGCTACCCAGGAGCTCCTGATTATTAATATATAAATTTAAAGTTGATTTTTAAAAACTGAGACTTCTTGCTGAATCTTTGAAAAGTTTCTAAAAGGAAAACTCAGACATCAACAGACTGTGTAAAATGGTTTTGTTTATAGTTTTGCAACAGACAATTTACAGATTTGTATATGTAAAGACACATGTACCTCAACTTTGACTCTCACCTGATTTTTAAGTGTTCCTTTACTGACAGCTCTTAAATATTGGGGTTGAGGAGCAAAACCAGCTATCTGACTTCTACTGTATCTGTTGCTTAGGTTTGTTTCTGTTGTCAAAGCTATCCAAAAATATGGGGTGACATATGGATAAAATGTAAAAATAAGTACATGCTTGTATTTGTATTTTTGTTTTCAACATTGCCAATGTGTTCTGGGAAATAAAAGTAACACAAAACTAGAAAAAAAAATAGAATAACTACTTCAGGAGTCAAGGGAAGAAGTTGGGGCACCTGTTAGAAGGCTAAGATCCAACTACTCTTTGTATGGTAGCAGTAAAATTAGGAACTTTCCATAGCATTCAGTAGTGAACATTTGTATCTCCTATGTCTGTGGGTTGGCTGTATACCTCTGATTGCTCATGTACTCATGACTCATCTGCAATTTGGCCAAGGGATCTGCAGCATTCAAGATGGACTCTGCTGTGCTCTCTGAGTTCCAAATGTTTGTCATCTTCCCCTCAGGACCAGCAACCTAGGTAGATATATTCCTTTGGATCAAAGGCACAAAAGTCACCCTATTATACAAGTACCATGTGAGTCCTTTCTTCTGTCATTTCTTCTGAAATTTTAGTAGCTAAAGCAAGTCATATGACCATGCCCAACTTGAAGAAGTAGGGAAATAAATCAATCCTTCCTTCCTTTCCTTCTTTTCCCTTCCTATCCCTCCCTTCCTTCCTTCCTTCCTTCCTTCCTTCCTTCCTCCCTTTTTCTTTCCTTGTTTCCTCCTTCCCTCTTTCTTTCCTTCCTTTCCTTCCTTCCTTCTACCCATCCATCCATCCATCCATCTTGTATCTGCAAAGTTACATGGTGGAAAAAGGGATCACCAAGGGAGTGAAGAATTGAGGCTAATGATGCATTTCATCAAGTATCTTGCAGTTGCTTAGACAAGGGATTTGGGGGTCAGAACAGACATGTAGCTATGGTAGTGATAAGAAGTATAGGATTCTGGATGTATTTTGAAGGTAGAGCTAGTGAGATTTACTGAGCCATGGAGAGATGTTAAAGATGATATCAAGGTTTCTGATATAAGCAACTTGTAAGGATAGGGTTGTCATTAACTGAGATGTGAAGGGTTATAGATGGAAGATTTAGACATGGATAGGAGATAACAAATTCACTTTAGAACATGTATTTCAGATGTTAGAAGGCAGACAATTGGAGATAATGGGTAGGTCTTTCTATTTTTTAAATTTTATTTATTTATTTTTTTTACAGTTTCCATTCTGATTTTATTTTATTTTTTAAAGTAATCTCTAGGCCAAAAGTGGGGCTTGAACTCATGAACTTGAGATCAAGAGATGCATGCATGCTTTACCGAATGAGCTAGCCAGGCACTCCAGTGGGTAGTTCCTTTTATATATGAGTCTGACTTTATGGAAAACTAGTCTGGACTACAGATATCAACTTGGAAATTGCTGTCATATACAGGGTACTTAAAGCTATGAGGTTGAATGAGATCACCAACTGATACAGCATAGTTAGAAAAGGGAGGGGGGCCAAGGACATTTTAACATTAAGAAGTTGCAACACGTGAGAAGAATCAGGCAAGGAGACTAAAAGAAGTGATCCGTAACATAGAAAAAAAATCAAATGTACACAAAACATATCAAGGATAAGAGAGTGTCAATGAAGCAAATATGGCATCTAGGTCCAGAAAGATTAGAACTAATACCTACCATTAAGATTTCACCATGTGATAGTATTAAAAGTTACTGGTAACTATATCCAGGGCTGTTTTGAAGGATTGCACCCAATGAGAAATTATATTTAGGATTTACCGGGCTTCCTAAATCTGAGGATTGCCTTCTACAATAATCTGTGAAGAATTCTAAGCTATTATCTTTTTTTTTTTAATTTTTTTAACATTTATTCATTTTTGAGACAGAGAGAGACAGAGCATGAACGGGGGAGGGTCAGAGAGAGAGGGAGACACAGAATCCGAAACAGGCTCCAGGCTCTGAGCTGTCAGCACAGAGCCCGATGCAGGGCTCAAACTCAGGGACTGCGAGATCATGACCTGAGCTGAAGTCGGACGCTTAACCGACTGAGCCACCCAGGCGCCCCTAAGCTATTATCTTTTTAAATACTGACTTTCCCTCTCCCTCGAATTATCTGTATTTGCTGCTTCTGGAATGCTTTTCAGAGATTTCATGGAACATGTCACTTTATTCTCCACATGTTTTCACTCGTGTATCATATTTTTAAACTGTGTGTCTTTTTGCTTCCCCTTGGAGGTGACTTCTTCAGTTTATTATCTCCCTGGTTTTATCTGATGTGCTGTTCAACTAATCCACTGAATTCTTAACTTCTTTGAGCATTTTCCCCTTGAATCTGCCTGCTTTTGTGTTCTTATGCTTCTGATCCCTCTTCCATATATTCATTTTAAATGTAGATTTTATGACACTATAACTCTATCACCTGACGTTCTTAGGAGTCAAATTCTATGATTTGTTTTTTATATTTATTTTTTACATTGACTCAACTCATTGTGACTCATTTTCCCGTGTGATTGTTAATTTTGGATTGGAATCTCATGTCTGGTGTGGCCTAACCTTGGTAATACTTTGCAGCCACATCTGGGAAGTTTCATGTGTTACTCTGCCAGTCCCTCCAGGATTACAGCAGATCCTCTTGGTGCCTTGCCAGTATCCTCTCAGACCTTACCATTTCTGAGCAGGCAGGACAGATTTATATCTGCCATATCTATATCTCTTTGCACAAGTGTTTTCTCTAGCCACCTACTCTTACCATGTGCATAGGAAACCAGAAGTGCATAAAAATTAACAATTCCTACCTCAAAAATGACTGACAGGAGTTAGTGTATAAGCACCCCAGTTCCCTTGCCTCTTGGCTGGGATAGTTCTGAGATGTTGTATATTAGCCCCCAAATTTCCCCAAGGGAAATAAGATCCACTTACCTCAGGAGAAACTCACTTGATAATGCACTTTATTGGTTGGCCTCCTTTTCCTGCGTTTCTTCCTTTTGTCTATTCCCTTCTTTATTCACTCAAATACTTATCTCAGGGTCTATTTCACAGGCCCTCAAACTTAAACAGTGGTGGTATTATAAGCCCAGAAGTACCTTTTTTCAAAGAAGCTAATTTCCAGAGCTACTTTTTAATGTGAAGTATCAGCTTTGAGTTCTCTGGCACGTGCAGATGGTGTGGGATTGAATCCTGACCAAGAGCAGAGAAAGACTGATTCAGAGTCTTCAGGGAAGATGGTTTCCCTTACTCAGTAACTGGGCAGAGACAGAGAAACTATCCTTATATCAATTTATGCCACCGGAAAGATTTTTTTCTAGTCTGTATTTATAGCCCCTGGCTTGAAGCCAGAGTGTCATTCATACTCTGCCCCTTGTTCAGGGCCCAAACTGAGACTCCTGGGCCTTTAACATATTTCTGGAACTGGATGTATGGAAGTATTGGTTATCTCTATTTCTGTTTTGGCCATTTGGTTCTTCATAGGATTGGTTCCCATGAACACTATTTGTGTGTTGATCACCTTCAGTCAAGTAGACCCTGCAATCTGCTAAGAGAATAGCTTTGGACCCTAAGTCACATCTTGTCCTGTCTTGCAGCTGCATACTGAAGAAAAAGTTCTCAGACCCTTAGACTGAGCGGACGTGCGGGGCTGCCTCTGCCAGCAAAAGAGCCGCAGCAGCGAGCTGCACATAGTCTTTATTTCATGTTCGCCTGCTGTAAACATCAAAGAATGTTAAAGCCTCCAGACATAGACCAAATACACATCTGGTGTTTACGTGAAAGCATATAGGGAAGATGTGCAGTTCCAAGGACTGCTAGCCTTTTACAGTGAGTGGATCTGTCTCCTAACTTGCTCCTGGGAGACCGTGGGGCTCTGTTCTCACAGTGCTATCGCATCCAACAGCCTTGAGACCAGAACATCGCTGACGTTTCAGCAATGACCCCATTCACTTTCCCAGGGCTTACAAAATACTCTCTAGAAATAACGCAACACTTTCTGCAGTTCCTGGTGTTGGAACTTCACACTCTGACCATAGCTGGCCTGCCACCGCAAAATGTGCTTATCTCTGTTGTATCTATGTGAGAGAGGTAACTGGAGTGAGATGGTTTCTGTATCTTGAATAATTTTCATCTCTTCACATCATATCTGTAACGAGAGCAGGGAAATGCATTTTCAAAGGTGAGCAAATAACCCATGGCTTAAGTGGCAGATAGCACTGGAAAGATCAGCCTTTGATCACATAAACGTGTCTACAATAAAGCCTTTCCATGTAACTAAAGCTGAGAATTTCATTATCATTTTAGTTTTTGTACACTCTCTTTCTGAACGCTAGAGTTATGTGTGTGTTTTGGCCTCGCTTGATCAATTCCCCTTGTTAAGTCTCGTTCATTCTGTCGTTGGATAACTCTAGCCATTAAGAAGGTCTTCCTTTTATTGGTTCAAAGCCTGATTTCTTCTAACTCCTCTCTGGCCCTAGTTCTACCTTTGATAATAACACTGTCCATAGGAATTTCTACAGTGATGGAAATCTTCTGTATGTGCACTATGTAATATGGTAGTTATGAGCCAAATGAGGCTATTGAGTGCTGGAAATAAGCTAGTGTGACTGAGATACTGAATTTTTAATGTTTTTCAAATTGCAATATTTTTTTTTCTTTAAATCCTATTTAAACCTTCTTCTGTGTGATAGCCATTAAAATATATAGAGCACTAACACGTGTCTTTCAGTCTTTTATTTCTAAAGGACAGCTTGATCCAGTGTCTTCTGGCTACCACTGGATCGTGTTGTTTATTTAATTATCAGCTGAAAATCTAGTTTCAGAATTGATCTCAGTAGCTCAGAACAGACTAAATAGTCCAGAATACACCTGACTCATCACCTAACTACGAGTGAGGACTAGAGTTTACCGGAGTTTCATATTGTATGTCTTTTTGACTACCATAAAGCACTTCATATTTGGTTGACAGTAAATCACCTTCTGGCAAATCACTGTTATCTTAGAATTAAAAGGTATCTTTAGGACTTCCTAGTTTGGTGGTTCTCACAGTTTGTTTTAGTTAATGGACTCATTATCAAATGAAACTTTTCCAGAAGATTAACAGGTAATTCCAGAGCTGCTTTGATTATAGCAGAAGTAGATTACCTGGCCTGTACTTCCTGCATAAATACAGCACCTTCCCCTCTAGGGTCCATGAAAAATTCTGACTTAGCCCAACCTACTGTGAGAAACTCATGGGTTGTATTCAAATCAATACAGCCATGGAATCAAATTAGTTCGGTCAGTAACAAGACCTTCTAATTGTATTATTTAAGGAGTGTTGATGGTTGCCTGAAAGAAAGACAAGTTCAAGTTGAACAAACAACAGATGCTTAAACATACACTCATTTTACTCAGAGCATTTAAGATCATACTTGTATATTAAATTAATCTAGGTTCTCCAGAGAAACAGAACCAGTAAAATATATTTAATATGAAGAATGGTTTACATGTTGATGCAGGTTGTGGATTGCAGATAGTATAGTTCCAGTTAAAATTCTAAGGCCTAAGAACCAGGGGAGCCAATAGTAAAAGTTCTAGTACAAGTCCGATTCTGAAGGCGAGCAAAGACCCATGCCCTAGCTCAAAGACAGTCAGAGAGAAAGAATTCTTTCTTACTCAGCATTAGTCTATTCAAGCCTTTGACAGATGGGATGCAGCCCACCCACACGAGGGAGGGCAACCTGCTTTATTCAGTTCATCTATTTAAACATGAATCTCATCCAGAAACACCTTCACAGACACACCCATATTAACGTTTGGCTGAATGTCTGAGTACCCTGTGGCTTAGTCAAGTTGACACATAAATACAACCATCACAAGTTTACCTGTTGCCACTGTGGTACTCATGCACATCTTTTAAAATCATATTTAATTTTCAAAAAAGACAATAACATGGCTATAATTTCACCTAGCATAATATGGCTATTTACAGTATAACTGTAAATGCACCTAACCCTTGCTTAGAAAAGGAAACAAAGTCCTTGAGTGATGTTTAGTCTTCTTGATATCCTGTAACTTAAATACTATAATGTATAATTAACAATATTTAAATACGTGATACAAATTTAATACAACTTACTGACCTTATTTATTTTTTTAAATAAATATTATTTGTTTATTTTGAGAGAGAGACAGAGAGAGAAAGTGGGGGAGGGGCAGAGAGAGAGAGAGAGAGAGAGGAGAGAGAGAATCCCAAGCAGGCTCTGCACTGTAAGTGGGGGGCCCAACTCAGGGCTCAGTCCCCCAAACCGTGAGTTCATGACCTGAGCTGAAACCAAGAGATGGACGCTTAACTGACTGAACCACCCAGGTGCTCCATGACCTTATATATTTATAAAAATATATATAAACTGCTGACTTCCTTGTATTTAATGTATATTACATGATAAGAACATAAGAGAGAAAAGAAAATAAAGATGTTTGCTTAAAATATTTACATATCTCTTCTATTTCTACATGCACAAATATATTCATAACAGAATAAAGAAGAATGCTCATGGCAATTATAATCTTCATTTCTATAATGGGTCACATAGTCATAGCTGGTATTTATATTACCTTCTTTCATTAACCATTCTGCATTCCCTTTACCTTCAGCAAGCAACTCAGCTAGTTGTGGCTTCTTACCAGGTAAACTGACCTAAGCCTTCATTCCTGAAATTAGTAGTCCTGCCTGGACTGGGGTGTTGTAGTTTTTCATTGTCCTTAATCACAGAGCATGGTAATGCTAAGAGATCCTCAAAGGATCCTCAAAGGAGACCCTCAAAGGGGTCTCCTGTATTTCAAACCTCCATTGTGGATTAGCAGTCCAGTTTCCCTTTTGTGTCAATATAAGACCTCAGCCATTACAGTAAACTCCCCTCTTCGCTTATTGATTCAGAGGCTTGAGAAATGCAGAGTGGCTAGGTGGCAATTTTAACTTCTATTTCAATGGAAATATTGTATATCTCCTGGCAGAAGCATTCTCCCTTTGGAAGTAAGACCTCTAGCCCAGCAGGGCATAAAGTCACCAGAAGAGGAAGCAAAAATTTTACTAATAGACCACTAGAGGTAATATTAAGTGGTCTCGCTCCCATGTCTGCTCTTTGATTCCTCAACCCATGAATCATGGTTATAGGAGAAACAATCCACATTCTGGACACAGATTCACAACATTCACAGCCCTCTGGAGAACTTTGCCCTAGACTTGTAAGGTATCGCCACCTAGCTGGCACCATAACCGAATCTTCAAAAGGCCATCCCCAAATTCTACTAAGCAAGCTTCTTCAGGTTGAGGGGTACGAGGTAAGACTAGTGAATTCTATGAGAATGGGCCCAGTGTTGCACTTGTTTTGCTATGAAGTGAGTGCTTTGATCAAAGCAGGGCTGTGTGGAATACCACAACAATGGGTTAGGCATTCTATAAGCAATGGTTGAGAGTTTTGGCAGAAGCATTACATGCATGGAAGGCAAATCCATATCCAGTATGGTCTATTCCAGTAAAAACAAAATACTGCTCCTTCCATGATGGGAGTGGTACAATGTAATTAACCTACCACCAGGCAGCTGGCTGATTATGGATTGAGTCAAAGACTCAGTGTTGGTCTCTGCTGCTTGTAGATTTGGCACTCAACAGTGATCATAGCCAGGTTACCCTTGGTGAGTAGAAGTACCTAGCCATGCATAACCTCCATCTTTTCCACCATGGCCATTTTATTCATGAGCCCATTGGGTGATGATAAAGGTGGCTTGGGAAAGAGGTAGATTGATATTCACAGTTGGGTCATCCTATCTGTGTGATTATTGAAATTGTCCTCTGCTGAGGTCACCCTTTGGTTAGCATTTAAATGGGACACAAATATCTTCAATTTTTGGCCCTTTCAGAGACACCTGTCCACATACCTCTTCCCCAAATTCCCTTGTCAATAATTTTCCACTCAAGTTCCAAGTCCCTGACCACCCAGCCAAACCATTGGCCACAGCCCATGAATCAGTATATAACTACACATCTTGCCATTTCTCCTTTGAAGCAAAGTGAGTGCCATGATTTAAATACTTGTGTTCCCCCAAGATTCATATGTTGAAATCTAACCACCCCACCAAAGTGAAGGTGTTAGGAGATGGGGCCTTTGGGATGTGATTACATCATGAGGGCAGAGCCCTTATGAATAGTATTGGTACCCTAATAAAAATGGCCTGAGAAAGTTTCCTTGTCCCTTTTTGCCACGTGAAGACACAATAAGCAGAAGAAGGCCTTCACCAGAACCTAATCATGCTAGCACCTTGATCTTGTACTTCTAATCTCAAGAACTGTGAACAATAACTTTCTGCTGTTTATAAGTCACCCAGCCTATGGTATTTTGTTATAGCAGCCTGAGCAGACTGACAGTGAGAAAACAGTACTCTGCCCAAAGTTCCACTCACTGGAAAGATTTCCCTTTAACACTGTCTTTCAGAGATACTCAAGAAAGGGGTTGTAGTGTTGCAGCTGTCCAATTTTAGGTGTGCCTGCATATCTATAAACCAAACCTCAGTCTTTTCTTTCTTTGTAGTCAATTTTAGGAAATTTCTCATGACGCTGTACATGCAGACTGAAAGAGTGAAGGCAGTGTAATAGGAGTGGGGACCATGGGCATTGGGGCCATTTCTTCCTGTAACTTACTTGTGCCTTTGGGGCCTACTCAGGCCCAATCACACGCATACTACTGCCATTTAATGAGACTATTGCCGTGCACATCCAATTTGGTAGGTCAGATAACGCCCACTCCACAATGGGCATCTAGATTGCATGGCAAGTTGGTAGCTTATGGTTAAGTTAATCCTCTGTCTCTTTATATTGGAAAGAAATTTATTATAAGGAATTGGCATATGTGCTTATGGATGTTGAGAAGTTCATGATGTACAGTCAGCAAGCTGGGGACCCAAGAGAGCTAACGATATAGCTCCTGAGTCTGAAGGACTGAGAACCAAGTCTGGATCCAAGTCTGAAGGCCAGAGAAGACTGATGTTCTAGATTAAGGACAGCAAAGTAGAGAGAGAAAAAGTCTTTTTTACTCAGCCTTTTATTCAATTCAGGACTCTACAGGATTGGATGGAGCCACTCATCTTGAGGAAGGCCATCTGCTTTACTTAATCTACCAATTCAAATATTAATCTCATCCAGAAAGATCCTCACAGACACCCAGAAATCAGGCTTACCTTAATATCTGGGCACCCTGTGACCTAGTCAAGTTGACCCATAAGATTAATTATCACATTTCCTAATAATGATATGTACCCTGATTTTATTGAAGATATAAGGTTATTCATACTTATCTAAAGGTATTGGATATTTGGTAATTTTCAGCTTATATGGTGATGCTTAAATATTTGGACATCTACCTATTGAACAAACTATAAAGCCTTTTTCTTTGTCTTCCAATATATGGGTGAGAACTTTGTGGACTTCCAAGATCCTCATCATCCCTTAACTCTCCTTTAATGGAAGTTCTCAACCTTGGTTGATATAAGCATCATCTGGGGATGTTAGTAAAAATATATACTCCTGGTCTGAAGCCCTTGCGATTCTGATTTTGAAGAACTGGCAGGGGTCCACTATTTGTATTGTTAACATGCTCTCCAAATAATTCTGATACCAGCTGTCCATATTCACACTTTGAGAAGCACTGACCTATGTCATGGCTATCAACCAATAATAGAAAATTGATAGCTTTACAGGTAGCCTGTGACTTAAGAGTAGCATTCAATTTTTTTCTTGCATCTTGTAAGACTTATTTCTAAAATATTTTTTCTCCTAAAATATTGCAAAGCCATGTTCTCTTAAAGCCTTACACAATGTGCTTATCTTGTGGCTGGCATTCCTGAGGCCTAAGATGAAGAGCGTTTAGTAGGTATTCCAGTCCTATTGCTCTGCTCTTGGAAACACAATTTCTCATTTTGCATCTGACCTTCTACATATCATTATGCAGCCCTTCAACCTCACTTGATGTGATTTGTCATTAGCCTGAGAGAGGCTGTCAGCTCTGCTGTGTCCTGATGCAAGATTGCAGCAGTTCCCACATTTTTCCCCTTAGCTTTTCTTCTTCCTCATTGCTAGACTTACCCACATATTTCATTGGGATGTAACAGAGAAAAATGACTTTTGGGATAATGAGCCTGAAAATTAATAATCTCCTTTAATAAGCTTTCTTTCTTGTTGATGCTCTCTAATGAGTACATCTAAGCTGTGGGACGGGGAACCAGTGTCAGGGCCATAAAGGGCTTTCTCATTACTCAAATTCTGGATGGAAGATGAAAATTTAATATCCTCTCCAATAACTGTTATAAATGTGCTATCACACATGTCTTATGCCAGTAAAATATCTGTAATAAATTTATTAAGCTTTTGTCTTTGTTCTATTTACATAGAACACCATGAGATAAATACACTGGTTTTTAGGCTTCCACCATTCAGATACCATCTTACACGGAAGCTAGCTACTGTCCTATACAAAGGTGAGAAAGACAGATAGCTTGGAGATGGCAAAAGGTCTGCAGTAGTTTAAGATTTCGGCTAGTTAGGCTATAAGAACAATATTAGTCCTATGCTGACCATGGAGATAGCCACCAGCTACATGTGGCTATTTAAATTTAAATGTCTTTGGGGCGCCTGGGTGGCTCAGTCCGTTAAGAGGTCGACTTCCGCTCAGGTCATGATCTCGCGGTCCGTGAGTTCAAGCCCCGCGTCGGCTCTGTGCTGACAGCTCGGAGCCTGGGGCCTGTTTCGGATTCTGTGTCTCCCTCTCTCTGACCCTCCCCTGTTCATGCTCTGTCTCTCTCTGTGTCAAAAATAAATAAACGTTAAAAAAAAAAATCTTAAAAAAAAAAATTTAAATGTCTTTAAGCTGAATAAAATTTATAAGCCAGTCTTTCTAACCACATTTCAAGAACTCAGTCACCACATGTAGCTAGTTGCTACCATATTAGACCAAATGATACAGAACGTTTGCATCAGAAAGTTCTATGTGACCACAATACATTAGATTCTCCGAGTCTAGCTGAACTTGCCTAAGTAGAGACAAAAAGGCAAATGCCTTCTGTGTAAAATGTTGACATTATTATTTACTTCAGTTGATCTCTTGGGTTAAGGTGATCTTCAGAAAAATTGTGTTCCAGAAATTTCTGCTGAGGACTGTGTGCTGAGTGGCCCTAGGCAACTGCCAAATGTGATGCATTTCTGAAGTGTGAATATGTTTTTTATCAACAACTGAGCTGGTGATCAATTGTTCTGCCCGTAAGAGTCCCTGGACTTAACAGGCAGTGGCTGAGTACTCTATGATGATTTTATGCCTAGCAAATTTGCATTCTTTTTTTTTTAATTGGAATACAAAAATGGTTTTTTTTAAAGGATATAAATTACAGAGTGTGTATTTCCTGCTTAAGAAAATCTGAAAAACAAACACATATGGAAATGATTTCCCCATTGCAAAATAATTGTTTGCCTTATATTAAATAAAAGAATTTATTTTTTAATTTTTTTGTATTAAAAAAGAAATTCCTGAAATAACAATATTCTTTAATGAAATTAAAATCCAACCTGGTGAATTTCTGTTTGGGCTCTTCAACTTCCATCCAAGAATATTAATTTGATTGCAATATTGTTTCCAAAGCATATGGATTTACTCCTCAGTGACAACTCCAAATAACTGCTTTCCAGGTCCTTGCCAGAGATTTCACCCTTCAAGTTCTATAATTGCATCTTTTGTAAACACGTCTGGTTGTAAAACGGTAATGAAGAGTTTTACCAACAATGCATAATTGGCCTCATTACTGTACCTTCATGAAAAGAAGAAGATGTCATTAAAAAATACAAGTATTGGGGCGCCTGGGTGGCTCAGTTGGTTAAGCGGCCGACTTCGGCTCAGGTCATGATCTCGCGGTCTGTGAGTTCGAGCCCCGCGTCGGGCTCTGTGCTGACCGCTCAGAGCCTGGAGCCTGTTTCCGATTCTGTGTCTCCCTCTCTCTGACCCTCCCCCGTTCATGCTCTGTCTCTCTCTGTCTTAAAAATAAATAAACGTTACGGGGCGCCTGGGTGGCTCAGTCGGTTAAGCGTCCGACTTCAGCTCAGGTCGCGATCTCGCGGTCCGCGAGTTCGAGCCCCACGTCGGGCTCTGGGCTGATGGCTCAGAGCCTGAAGCCTGCTTCTGATTCTGTGTCTCCCTCTCTCTCTGCCCCTCCCCCGTTCATGCTCTGTCTCTCTCTGTCTCAAAAATAAATAAACGTTAAAAAAATTAAAATAAATAAATAAATAAATAAACGTTAAAAAAAAATTAAAAAAAAATACAAGTATTACTTTCTGTCCCTGTGTCAGCTGGCCCCATATTGACTTTTACTGTTTTTAATCCCAGTTCAACTCTCTGACTCAATTACCTGGTATAAAGTACAGATGCTAAGTTGTTTTAGCAAAATTCAGGGCAAAAGGAAGTACAATGTGTGGTAGGTGTAACGTGGTTATTTCTTTGAAAAGTGAGTACTAGTGAAGACACAAAAACACCCTGTGTCCACACCCACCCACAGGAATATTATTCAGCCATAAAAAAGAAGGAAATCCTTCTATTTGTGACAACTTGGATGAAACTGAGGGCATTATGCTGAATAAAATAAGGTAGAGAAAAACAAAAACTGCATGATTTCGTTTATATGTGGCATCTAAAAGAAGTTGAACTCATAAAAACAGAGAGCAGATTGGTGGTTAGCAGGGGTGGGGGCTGGAGGAAATAGGGAGATGTTGGTCAAGGGTATAAACTTTCAGTTGTAAGATAAATAAGTTCTAGGGATCTGATATATAGTTTAGTGAGTATAGTTAAGAATACTGTATTTTATACTTGAAATGTTCTTAATTTTTTTTAATGTTTTATTTATTTTTGAGACAGAGAGAGAAAGAGACAGAGTGTGAGTGGGGTAGGGGCAGAGAGAGAGGGAGACGAATCCAAAGCAGGCTCTAGGCTCTGACCTGTCAGCATAGAGCCTGACGCGGGGCTCGAACACACAAACTGTGACATCATGACCTGAGCTGAAGTCAGACACCCAACCGAGTCACTCAGGTGCCCCTATACTTGAAGTGTTCTAAGAGAACAGAACTTAAATGTTCTTATCACAGACGCAAACAGCAGAGATAACTCTATAGATGATGCAGATGTTAACTGACCTCATATTTCCCAATATATACATATAACAAATGATTATAATATACACTGTAAACTTTCACAATGTTGTCTTTAAATCTCTATAAAACTGAGAAACTAAAACACGGAAAAGTGAAATCTTCGTTAGGTTGTTAACATAAATAAAACAACGCCTAAAAATTGTATTTTGCAGGTGTGCCTGGGTGGTTCAGTCAGTTAAGCGTTGACTCTTGGTTTCAGCTCAGGTCATGGTCTTGTGTTTTGTAAGTTCGAGCCCTGCATCAGGCTCTGTGTTGACTATGCAGCGTCTGCTTGGGATTCTCTCTCTCTCCCTCTCTCTCTCTGCCTCTCCCCTGCTTGCTGTTCCTTTCTTTCTCGAAATGAATAAATAAACATAAAAAAATTGAAATATTGTATTTTGCAAAGTACCTTTTGCATCTATGTATGTTTTACATATTATCAATTATCCAGTTATCTTATACTACATATTTGTTGCATTGAGAAGGAAAGAGTATCTCATAATCAATATAGTTGAATATTGCATACAAACTTATCTGCTAATGAGTTAAATGATAATTAAGTAATTGTTTTTAATTCTTTCCTATTATGTAGACATCTTTGGTGGAAACAATTATATAGTGTTTAAGAGTGACTTAGTGATATTTGGGGAAATTGATTGGAGGGTTTGTATGCATTCATAATATGTTCTTACTTTTCCCTTTTTAGTATAATGAAAAACAGACTCCTTCTATTTATTAGTCCTCATAGCTTTCAAGAATGGACTAGATTAGATAATAAGGGTTATGTGTATATATATTTTGCCAATGCAATGAGTGCAAATGACTTCTGATTGTATTTTAACATCAGTTAACATCTGTCAGTTAACATTTGCATCATCTATAGAGGAATATGTATTTTTCCATTACCTGTGAGATGATATTCTTTATATATGTTATTATTTGCATTTTCTTCATGTCTAATTGTTTTTGTACTATCTCATTTTTATATTGGGGCAGGCATCTTAAAAATCAATCTGTGGTAGAAAAATCAATTGCACTCTGAAACTTTTCATGACATAGTTATCTCTGGGAAACCATCACCACAGTCAAAACAATGAATATATCCATAACCCCCCAAAGCCGTCTGGGCTCTTTGTAATTCCTCCACCCTTTTGTGGGGTCAACTTTTCACAGTCTTGCTCGTAGGAAAGAGTGCCATTTTCTAGGTACTGGATCCTCGAAGCTTTCCCCTACTGCTTAGTTTTTATATATTCCCAGAGTTTTCCCATATGACCTGTCTTCAGAGGCCCTTTGGAGAAAGATGCAAGCATTTCTGCTCATTCCAGTAGAGGAACCAAAGCAGTAGTAGAGACAGATACGGAGGGACAGATACTGCCTATCTGTAAATGTCAGGGTAAAGTGGGAAACACAACACGTGGCAGAGAGCATGGTGCCTTCTACAGTAGGGTGCATTCTAGTCCGCCCAGAATGTAAGAGCGGCTCTCCCCACTCTCTCGCTCTTTCCAGCTCATCCACCTGTGTCTGCTTTCCTTTCTTGAATTTTAGTGTTTCTTTCTGTGCCGGTCTTTGTGCCTTCTCATCCTCTGCACGCAGTGCTCATCCTTCCTTTACTCACCTTGTCAGTTGCCACCTAATCTGCATATTTGAGCTCCAGTGTCCTTTCCTCAGGGAAGTCTTTCTAGGTCTTTTTGTTGTACCCCTCACACCATTTAACTGTTACTGATAGCTCTTATTGTGTTATGATTTTTAAATACAGTATTTGATTAATGCCTTTATCCTCCTAGAATGCAAGCCCCCTAGAGTCAGAGAATGTGTTGGCTCTTACACACCATTTCATCTTCAGCAACAGTATAGTATAGGCTTGTATGGCTTTACAGCCGGTTTTGCTTTGTTAGCAAATTTGGCATGGCTCTATAGGTTGTATCTGTAGATGCTACTAAGCTCATTTGAAAGCCACCGTAATGCTTTGTTTATTTATCCGTCTCACTTGTTATCGGGGCTTGTTTTTAAGTGGAGTTATACAAGTTTAACTTAACATTTAAGGAATATAACATTTTATAAATTCTAATGACTGCTATATAGTGGTTTCTCCCAGATTTGCTGCAGATATAATCTAGGATCAGTGGGGTGATTTATTTCTGAACCCCTTTGAAGAACCAACAGAAATTGGCCCAGGACTTGGCACATGTGATGATTTCTAGTCTGTGGATCCCTAAGATCTGCCACAAGTATCTCTAGATGGAGCTATTTAACCTTGTCTCTTATAAACTAAAGCTATAAGAAATGAAATCAAAGGAATGTACCTATATTGTTTGCTTTTAGGAGTGTAGGCCATGATTTTTAAACATTTTTCTTTAAGATTTAAAAAAATTTTTTGAGAGACAGAGAGTGAGCAGATAGGGGGCAGAGAGAGAGAGGGAGACACAGACTCCGAAGCAGGCTCCAGGCTCTGAGATGTCAACACAGAGCCCAACGCAGGGTTCGAACCCAGAAACTGTGAGATCATGGCCCTAGCTGGAGTCAGATGCTTAACTGACTGAGCCACCCAGGTGCCCTTAGGCCACAATTTTTGAAGATTGCTTAATGCTGGAGATTCTTGATCCTGTGCACTGACGTCTTTCTTCTCTTTTTCTTTTTCCTTACTATGAAAGCTAGCTATGCCAGTAAATGCCATGTATGAGCTATATAATTCCTTTTTGGTCTGATATAGTTGAGACCATTCACAATAGCTCTTTTTACTTAAATCATTGTTTTTCCTAAAGGGTCCTAGGTGTTTTTCTGATCAAAGTAGCAAGCACTGATTTGTGGAATGGTAGACTTAAAAAAAAAAAAAACTATACCAATACACTAGCAAAAACAAATAAATCCACCAAATATGCATAAGTAGTAGAAAATCAATTATGGTTTTTTATTTTAATGATGTGCAACATGGGTTTCAGCTATAGAATAATACTTATTCTTAAATAATAATGTGTATTGTATGTGTGTGTGTATATATATATACACACACACACAGGCACACAGTATTATATATACATAAATTACATATATATACATAGTATTATATTCACAGTAAATACACAGTATATATTCTCTGTACCTTTTGTATACTTTTTAATATATATACACACACACACAGTATTATATACACAGTATATACACAGTATATTATCTCTGTACCTTTTATACACTTTTTAATCCTCAAAACAAGTCGATTTTTTGTGCAGTTACATATGAGTTATTAAAAGTTAAATAGAAAATGTTGTCTTTAGCCCTTGGACATGCTATTTAGTATGTGTCTTATGTGATATACTGAATCCTCACTATAGGTTAAATTCTGTAATTTAGCCTGCATAACCAGATTAAATGCCTTGCATTTTATGAAGACTTTCATGGTTTTTGAACTTGTTGTTCAAGGAGCTTTCCTTGAAGACAGACCCTATGTCCTGGTCATGATTATATCCCTAGTATCTAGAACTATCTTATCCAATATGTTTGTCATTAGCCACATGTGACTAATTAAATCTTAATTAAAATAAGGTAAAATTAAAATTTCAGTTTTTTCAATTGCATTAGGCACATTTTAAGTGCTCAGTAGTTACCACATTGTTGCTGGTAGTTACCCTAGCAGATGAACATTATGTGAACATATCCATCATTACAGAGGGTTCAACTGACAGCACTTCCGGTACAATGATTTGTCCATGAATCCCTTCATCCGTTGGACTCATCAGTATTCAATGAGTTCCTTTTTTGATATAGGCGTGGTCTAGACACAGGAGATCGAGTGGAAAACAACAACAAACAAATATAAAAACCCATTATGGTATCTTTGCAACTGAATCCTAGAATTTTGTGGGGACAATAGAAATTAAGCAAGTCACAGTCAATGGGCACATGTTTAACAATTCACTGTTTCAAATTCACTGTAAAAAAAAAAAAGCCCCTTATGGAATTATCTGAGTAGAATTTCCTACCATTCAGAAGCACATTACAGAGAAAATATTTAACCTGCCCTTTTGTCTTCGAGCTTAGAGCAGGAGGGTTTCTAGGCATTATTGACACCAGAGGTACAGTAATCTATTGCCTTCTTCCTGGAACTGTTAAAGGGATAAGAACTTGGTAGGTTTTATAACTTATTCATAAATAATTTTTTAAAAATTCACAAAATTTTCTAGCTCAGATGTGTAGGGACCTAAACCATATTTCCCCCTAGAAGTGGGAGGAGAAATAAAGCATTTAACACAGCAGGAGGACTATTAGTGAGCTGAAGTAGGACTCAACATAAGCAAATTTTTGCTGGTTTCCTGTGCCCATGGTCTTGGGGGCTTTTTACTTCATTTGCTTTCATTATTTTCCTCTTGTCCTTTTAGAAAACCAGTTTAACATGCTTTCCAACATCAGTGTCAGACAGGGAATCATAAAGAAGCCTCATAAAGGATTCTACACCATTATATGATGATAATATGCTAATTATCTGAGAATCAGCCACAGTTCTGTTGGTAAATACAGAGGACTCACTTCTGCTGTCGGCTGCACGAGCAGATAATGCAGCTGTAAATTTTCTGAAAATTGGTGTGATCCTTATTTTAAGTTATCTCAAGTGGCTAGATTATATTCCTTGAGCAAGTTTGGAGAGGTGTTTATGCATGGTTACTGTCTCTGAAAAAGCTACACATTGGATAGGCTTCCTCTCAGCACTGAGCAATGAGACCATGCCTGCTGACAAAGAGGGGTGGAGACGCAGTAGCGACATTCTGTGTCAAGAGTGGGCACACACTTGGAATCTTTGGATTCTAAGACAAAAAGAACAATTCTGTAACTGAGGATGATGTCACTGAAAGTAAATTCTTGTGCCTCCCAACATTTAGGGCAGTCCAGGGTTTGACTTTGGGCTTTTGCACAACTACATGTAGATTCTATAGGAGGAAAATAACAGGGAATTTCAAATAAGACTAGAAGTTTTCTCTGCTTACGGGTATGATTTTACTGATTTAAGTAATTGAAAATGACTTCTGCCTGAAAATAATTTTCGAATGAATTAATTCCATATTGGGCGAAACTGAGTAAGCTGGATTTTTATCCTTCAAGCTCATGTGCAGTTTTAATCATTTCTAATTTTTATCCATTTACTTAAAATTTTATATTCCCTGTAGGACATTTTGTTTAAAGCCCACAAAAGAAACACTAATGGCAAAAATACATATTAACAGCATAAAACAATAATAACCCTTTTCATCAGATCCATAAATTGAAAATGCATCTGATTTAATTTTTTTTATTGTTTATTTATTTTTGAGACAGAGACAGAGCGTGAGCAGGGGAGGGGCAGAGAGAGAGGGAGACACAGAATCTGAAACAGGCCTGAGGCTCTGAGCTGTCAGCACAGAGCCTGATGTGGGGCTCGAACCCATGAACTGTGAGATCATGACCTGAGCCGAAGTTGGACACTTAACCGACTGTGCCATCCAGGCGCCCAGAAAATGCATCTGATTTAAATTTCTGTGCATCACGTGATGATATCTTTAGTATCATAAAAAAAACAATGTTAAAAAGAAAAGTTATATCTAGTTTACTCTTTCATTTCATAGCAAATAACACTTTTTATATCTTCAATGGTTTGATAAGAGGGCCTTGAAAATAATAGTCTAGAACTTTTTCATGCCATCTTGTAGTAACTAAGCATGGAAATTACAAGAAATAATTCAGAAGGCAAGAATTCAAAATATCATATATATACAAGCCCGTATTTGTCTTATTTTGATGCTAAAACTGTAGCTAATGTTCAACTGTTATTTTTTTCAATCTGTGTTTAAATATACATTTGGCCCATGAAAACAGCATGAGAACATAAGACAGTTTAATATTTACTCAAATCATAAATAATTTAAATACATTTCCCCTTGCAAATATCCTCTTTAAAGTGTAGAAATAAAAATGAGTGTGTATCATGAATATTATTAAAATCACATCAGATAAATTATTAGTATAATCTATAATTGTTTATTGATCTAAAAGATTTTAGATCATAGGGCGCCTGGGTGGCTCAGTTGGTTAAGTGTCCAACTTTAGCTCAGGTCATCAGCTCATAGTTTGTGGGTTTGATTCCAGCATTGGGTTCTTTGTTGACAGCTCAGAGCCTGGAGCCTACTTCAGATTCTGTGTCTTCCTCTCTCTCCTCCCCTCCTCAGTTCATGCTCTGTCTCTCTCTCTCTCAAAAATAAATAAACACTAATAAAATAAAATAAAATAAAATAATTAAAAGATTTTAGATCTTTATTATAACTCCTACAAATTGATGGAGTTATTTTAGAAATTCTTAATAGAATGGAATTTCTATATCATAATTACTCTAAAATGGGTTTGTATGTCACACAAAGTTGAGAGATGATTTAATACACCCTTAGACATTTTTGTTACATGTATTTACTATTAGCTTTTACATTATCTCTTTTCCTCTTTACTTTCTGTTTTAAAAATACATTATTTAGTCTTTCAAAAAAGTCCCAAGTCTCTTGAAACGTGGACTTGATCCTCCTCAACATATCTGAGAACACTGAAGGCCAATTCCCAGAATCCAAAACAATTGCCATTTTGGCTTCCCTATCCAATGGACACGCCTACCTAACTCTCAAGTTGTGCCTTAAAATACATCCCACTTCAAGAAATGACAGGATATTTTAATTTTAACATTTCTTTTATGGCCAGAACATGATAGAATGGAAATCTAGGGCTTGTTGTAGACATTTGGTGGTGGTAATACTGGTTGGCACCCAAGCATCTACATGCTTTCCTATTTAAGGGAATTTCTTAATTGTTGTTGGAGAGTCTCAGACCTTTAGGGTGAAGACATGTGAACTATGCTTTATCGGTTGGGTGTTACTGGTCAGGACTTAGAAAGGATGCAAAATTAAAGGAGTGATTTACATTTCATGCACAGTAGCAGTGGAATAATTCACTGGCAAAGCACTGGTGGTGGTCTGGGAAGTATCCTAATGGAAGGGTGCCTGTGGTGTCATCCAGGCTGCCTGGTCTTCTTTGGTTCCCATTGGACTTTTGAGCATTATTTTTGAAGCTTCCCTATGGATTATATAAGCTAGTCCATTATTTTCTAATAATGAAAATTTTCCTGTTTAAGATAGCTGGAGTTAGTGTCATTTAAACTTGAGAATCCTGACTGATGCAACTTCATATTCTAGAATTCAGAATTGAATTTTACTATTTTTTTTTTCCTGGAGAATGAGCTGTGATGTTGACATCTCATGGAGATGTCCTATTTTCTAGGAAAGCTTCCCTCTCATAAATATGGCATTTCAAGTGGTCATTGTGAAAATGGCTCCAAGAAGCCATTTCCCTCAGCTGCTCTTGGAGAAAAGTTAGAGGATCCTGGAGAGTCAGGTCGAAAAATATGGTATATGTGTCTGACTCATGGCTTCTTACCCACTGTCCTGTCCATCATGACTGCCATGTGACAGTCTGTGACTTCCTCTCGCCTTCTAGACTAAAGCTATCTGATAGCAAATAGTAAAGAACTACTTCCCATTCTCTCAAAGCCCAGATGTCGCAGAAAAAGGAATAAAGGTAGCTGGGAGAAAGGGGGTTTGCTGAACTAAACTCAGTCAGAACAAGAGGAGAAGCATATACCAAAACAAAATGATAATATCAATATTTTAGCATTTATTTTGTGTTAATATGAAAGTGTGGATATTAACACTGACATTTTATTTTAATAGTGTCTAGAATTTAAAAAATAGTGATGTATAATACTTAATATATTTCAAATCTAAGAAGGCATCGATGAGTTAAAAAATATTAAGTAGAAAAAATGGTGAGGAATATGATATCATTTGAATATTAGCTGATGAATTATGAACATTATTTGCAGAATAAATTTGGAAACATAAAGTATTCCAAAAGTAAAACTAGACACTACCAAAAGTGAAAAAAATTAATAATAAAAATTGGAATACATTTATGAAGTAATGATTCAGTATATTAGAATA
The DNA here is from genome assembly GCF_023721935.1 of Panthera uncia. Lineage (NCBI taxonomy): Eukaryota > Metazoa > Chordata > Mammalia > Carnivora > Felidae > Panthera > Panthera uncia. The sequence continues at coordinate 46,854,743 of NW_026057577.1, read as the reverse complement.
TATTATTTGATAGATACAGGTGGGATATATTATTTGACAGTAGAATATATTCTTTGAACATTTCAAAAAGTGTGATCTTAAACAAATCTTCAAATGTACCTGTAGTGTCAAATTTACTCATGAGTATATTTTCTTGTAAGTTTTTCAGCTGCTGAGCCAGTCCTTTCTGACTTTACACTAGGAGGACATTGGTGAAGAGAGATACAAAGTAATGCTAGATATTGTTCTCTGATATTTTTATCTTAAAATAATTTTACCTCCTGTTTGAATACTTGAAGGTCATTTTAAATAACTATTTTAGGAGCTACAAACTTTTTATTGAAATCAAGTTGTAGTTTTGTTTCAAAAGAAGTATTATCAGTTTGTACTCATCTATATTTTTCGCTTATTTTCATCATGTGTAGATAGAGATTCTTCTATAGCACTCCCTGTATCTGTTTCAGTACAGTCATGTTGATATTCTACTTGTTTGAATTACAGTAGGAATTCAATTCAGGAATTCAATTACAGTAGGAATTCTTGCAATGGATGCTTTGCTCTGTGGATTTCTACTACCCTCCCCTGTAATTTGTTGAAGATGAGGGAGGTTATAGAATACTTTTAAAAAGTATAACTTTGTTTAATTTGAACTTTAGTGATGCATAAAATTCTCTAGATGATTTCTTCAGATTGTTTTTAAAATGGCTAAAATAATGGCATCCCACCAAGAGATGTATGGCATTTAAAAAATAAAAATAGCCTGGGATACCAGAATGACAAAAATTTACATGACAGTCACTAAGCACCACTACTAGCTGGCAATCTCATCAGACCGTGGGCAGGGGAGGTTAGCAGAGAGGGTCATGGAATGGCATCCCCATGAGAGATTTCCAAACCTATTTCTATACTCCAATGACACTAGGACCAACCTACAGAAGGAGTCAAACCACCTGCTCTGATCATGTGAGAAAGTTGGAAGTGGGGAGGTGTTTGAAGTTGGAAAGCACATGGTAAAGATTTGCATTGCAAAATCACCAAAGGAAGCATGAAAATAAAACAATTATACTGCTTAGTGGACTAGCATTTATGCCCAGGATACAGCATTTGTGACTAAGGGTCAACTGGCATTTCTTTTTAATGTTTATTTATTTTTGAGACAGAGAGACACAGAGCAGGAACAGGGGAGGGGCAGAGAGAGAGGGAGACACAGAATCCGAAACAGGCTCCAGGCTCTGAGCTGTCAGCACAGAGCCCAACGCGGGGCTCAAACTCGCGGACCGTGAGATCATGACCTGAGCTGAAGTCGGACGCTTAACCGACTGAGCCACCCAGGCGCCCCCCAACTGGCATTTCTAAGAAGCCTCCTTATCAGCCAAGTTTACATACCTGTGTGTACATGTATGTATATACCTCAATAGCTAGATTGTTAAATAAGTCATTTAATTTGGGAAGTAAGTATCTATAGACATATCTTGAACTTTATACCCTTAGCATTCTTAACCACTTACTGTGTTCTTACTGCTGTGTGTGTTGGGAATTAGCACTATACTCTTACCATTGTGTGTGTTGGGAGGGTAAGGATGGATATCCTGGAAATTGAAGTATTAACTGAATCAGTGCTACATAGACTTGTGTCATCCCAGTTCTTACGTAGATGTATTCCCAGGATCATACCTCATTCTTCTTTTGTCATCAAATCTTTTGAAATATTGATAGGTCTCCAGTCAAAATTTATTCTGGTTTTCATTGACACAATGATGTTTAGCAATTTCTAAGACTGTAGTGATGTTTATATTTCCCTTCATTATGCCATATAACTTCTCCCATTCCACAGTTACCTACTGATTGTTACCTTTTTTGTTTTCTTGACCATTGCCTGGATGTGACTGAAGTGGTTATCATACTTGGATTTTAACATTTGGGATGATAATACATTCTGGAACTTTTGGAGTATCTCAAGCACATTTACCCTTTCTTGTTACCCAGTGTGGTTAAATGTTCATCAGAAAATAAAATAATGGCAGGAAATGTGGCCACTGTAGGGTAAGCAAATTTAGTGAGTCTACATTGAGCTGAGAAGAGCAAAATGTGATGCCTTCATGTTCAAAGTCAGAGAGTGTAGGTTTGTGTTTGTTCTACTGCACCGCTTTAGTGGTCATGAGAACAATCTATGAGCTTTACTGCAAATCTTTAATGGATTTGCATATTTAAACATAAAAACATTGCGACAAATCTCATTGTAATAAATCAGCACTGCCTAGGGAGGTGCTCCAAGAAAAACATATGCATTTAAAGCATGCCAAACATGACTTGTAAATGTCATCACAAGAATTTTTAATTTCTCTTCACAAGGAATTTCTGAAACCCAAGATCCTGTGGTATAGGAGCATTATTTCTGTTCTGGTTCTAGTCTGGATTCCCTTCCCTCTGCTCCCTCCACCACTTTTTTTTTTTTTTTTTTTGCCTAGGCTATTTCAAGGGAGGAATGGGCTTCTTTAGTAAATATTTTCTGATCACCTATGTGTCAGGCAACGTTCCAGTCTTCAAATATCATTGCACCCGAAAGAAGGAATACTTTCCAGATTAACTGCACTTTGTGAACAGATTTCTCTGTTCAGAAGGGACTAGGGTGGCATTATTCTTCCTGGGCAGTGCATTCTCCCTGACAAAGCTCAGGATTTGAATGTTTAACTCCTGTTAACATCCTCTGGTAAAAGATGACAGCCTCCACACTGATCCATACATAGATCAAAGGGAGCGGCTCTTTTAAAAAATGTTACATTCTTAACTTGGAATGGAGTAAAATGAACCCACGTAGCTTTCAAATGTCCCCCACAATGCCTAAAATCTGACAAACAAAAGAACGCTTGTTATTCCTTAGCAGTCTGTTAAGACGTTTAAAAAGCCTTGCCAAGGGAAAAGCAGCATACGAATGTATGGCACACCAAAAATCGTGAGAAGCCTATGCTATGCTTGACAGGAAGTGTTTCCAGCCCGGTTTTGACGCCCCTGTTGCTTTATTCTTGGTTTCTCGAAGTGTCACAGCCGACAGGAAATCTTCAAGCAGCAAGACCTTGTTAAGAACATTATCAACTTTTTTCAGTCATGGTGTAACAATAATGTTTTGAAATGACACCCTTTAAAAAAAAGTATTAAGTCTTTACTTCAGCTCTTACATTAATCTTTTGTACATTTGAAAGGAGTACCGTGTTCATAATATTAGTACGGGATCAAATGGAAACTCCGTTTCAGAGACAGGTATTGTAAAGTACGGATATTCATTGCATGCGCTTCCCCCAGATGGCTCTTTTACTTTATTCTCTTTGAATCTGTCTGTGAATATTCTATTTGAATGTATTGCCTGGGGAGAGGGGATGTCAAGGAGAGAGTTAATATTATTTGCCCAAAATGGGTCTTTGTTTGTTTATTTGGTTTTAGGATGAGAAAGAACTCGTGTGTTTAATTGAAGGATACTGCATTTGTACATTTAAATTCGTATTTTGTCCGATTTTAACATATTCCTCCCTCTGGCATACACAGTAATGAATGTCATGAGGCCTTGATTGCCTTCTTTCCAAAATAATAATTGTAAATTATGTTATACTATTTATTTAGCATCTCTTTATCCACTTAGCGAATTATCTGCATGTTGTATGCCTTTTGTCGTTTCACTGCTCATTAATATGTTTATCACGGAGGAGGTGGGACAATACAAAGTTATAAAACAAAACTCGCTAACTTTTCTTTGTTGATAGCATTGGCAAGAGATTTAGAAAAGGCTGTATCTGGCATTTGACCACCGTCTTGTCCACAGAAATGGAAGCAAGAGCTTCTTTGAAAATGGGAGCAATGCACAGGAAAGAGGAGCAGAAGGAAGGAAAGCAGGTGAGTACTGTCTGTCAACAGCACCAAATGTCCATGTTGGGTGTGTGGTTTGATTGTTTATGCAGTGTGACTTCAGAGGCATTTTTCAACCTCTCCTTCTACACCAGAAAATCTTGCTTGAAAAAAAAATTAAAGACTTTTATGCAGGGGCGCCTGGGTGGCTCGGTCGGTTACGCGTCCGACTTCGGCTCAGGTCATGATCTCGCGGTCCGTGGGTTTGAGCCCCGCGTCTGGCTCTGTGCTGACTGCTAAGAGCCTGGAGCCTGTTTCGGATTCTGTGTCTCCCTCTCTCTCTGCCCCTCCCCTGTTCATGCTCTGTCTCTCTCTGTCTCAAAAATAAATAAACGTTAAAAAAAATAAAAAAATAAAAAAGACTTTTATGCAATAACCAGAAATCAGGCTCAAATCTCTTGCAGTTAGTACTGATGACATAAATGCAGTCCAAAGTACAGATTGCCATACCAGGATTCTGTCCTTCAGATAGATTATGAAGAAAAGCTTGTTTTAGGAATGGAAGGAGAAAACAAAAGGATGCAAGAATCTTAAGGAAGGAGAAAGCAATAGTATGTGAATCTGGATGGTGAAGGAGCATGGAAAAGGAGACAAAGGCCAAGAAATATTGTCCCAATCAGTTCAGGGCCAGTCCTACCCATATGCTCAGGTGATCTGGAAAGAAAAGGACTTTCCACAGAGTTCTGATTGTCATAAACATTTGCAATATATTTTACGCATTCATTCTTAGCATCTATTTGATGTGTTGAGTTTTCTTGTTTGTTTATGTACCTTTCTTGTTTGAAAAGAAATACATTCATTTAAAAATGTCATCCCTTTAAGAAGCCCTACTACTAAGCAGAAGTACTTGGTTTTTTCCCATTATATTAACCTCAAAACATCATTTGCATAAATTCCACCTAGTATTATAGGGATAAATAATACAGAAATCATATCATTTAATCTTTATGATACTATAGAGATTAGAGACAGACTTGTATGATTGGTAAAAATATGGTCTGAGAAACAGACTTAGCGTTCGTTACTGACTTTGTCTTTATAAATTGTGTGACTTCGGACATGTTTCTTTTTTTTGTCTTTTAATTTAATTTATTTTTTAAAAATTTACATCCAAGTTAGTTAGCATATAGTGCAACAATGATTTCAGGAGTGGATTCCCTAATGCCCCTTACCCATTTAGCCCATCCCCCCTCCCACAATCCGTCCAGTAACCCTCTGTTTGTTCTCCATACTTAAGAGTCTGTTATGTTTTGTCCCCCTCCCATTTTTTATATTATTTTTGCTTCCTTTCCTTTAGGTTCATCTGTTTTGTCTCTTAAAGTCCTCATATAAGTGAAATCATATGATATTTGTCTTTCTCTGACTAACTAATTTCTCTTAGCCTAATATCCTCTACCTCTAGTTCCATCCATGTAGTTACCAATGGCAAGATTTCATTCTTTTTGATTGCCAAGTAATACTCTATCTTCTTTATCCATTCATCCATCGATGGACATTTGGGCTCTTTTCATACTTTGGCTATTGTTGATAGTGCTGCTGTAGACATGGGGGTGCATGTGCCCCTTTGAAACAGCGCACCTGTATCACTTGGATAAATATCCCTTGGATAACGTAGTGCAGTTGCTGGGTCGTAGGGTAGTTCTATTTTTAATTTTTTGAGGAACCTCCATACTGTTTTCCAGAGTGGCTGCACCAGCTTGCATTCCCACCAACAATGCAAAAGAGATCCTCTTTCTCTGCATCCTCACCAACATCTGTTGTTGCCTGAGTTGTCAATGTTAGCCATTGTAACAAGTGTGAGGTAGTATCTCATTGTGGTTTTGATTTGTATTTCCCTGATGATGAGTGATGTTGAGCATCTTTTCATGTGTCAGTTGACCATCTGGATGTCTTTCTCGGAGAAGTGTCTACTCATGTCTTTTGCCCATTTCTTCACTGGATTATTTGTTTCTTTGGGTGTTGAGTTTGGTAATATAGATTTTGGATACTAACCCTTTATCTAATATGTCGTTTGCAAATATCTTCTCCCATTCTGTCGGATGCCTTTTAGTTTTGCTGATTGTTTTCTTTGTTGTACAGAAGCTTTTTATTTTGATGAGGTCCCAATAGTTCATTTTTGCTTTTGTTTCCCTTGCCTCCAGAGACTTGTTGAGTAAGAAGTTGTTGTGGCAAAGGTCAAAGAGGTTTTTGCCTGCTTTCTCCTCAAGGATTTTGATGGCTTCCTCAGACGTGTTTCTTAACTTACCTCTCCCTCAGTTTTCTTGTCTGTAAATTTGTGATAGTAATACCATGTCATGAGGTTAAGGGGATTAAATGAGATTATATCTGCAAAGCACTATGCACCAAGCTTGTCATAGTTTAAGCACTAGTTAAATGAATAGGAGCCCTATGGTTGATGGTGGTGATGGTGGTCCTGATGAGTTATAAATCTTTTAACCCAGGAAGTATAAAATCTTCAAATTAAGGGACTATGTATGTCTTAGCTTTTTTTTATAATCAAAAACTTATTTTTAAAAATATATTAATTTAAATTCAAATTAGTTAACATATAATATAGTGTTGGTTTCAGGAGTAGAACCCAGTGATTCATCACTTACATATAACACCCAGTGCTCATCCCAACAAGTACTCTGTTTAATGGCCACCACCCATTTATCCCATCCCCCCTCCCATGTACCCTCCAGCAACCTGCTAGTATTTTCACAAAATGTAGCATCAAAATTGCACATGGTACAGAAATATGTGCTGAATTAGTTAAGCAGAAAACCTTAGAATCTTAAATTAATTGGAGACAGTTTTTTTTTCAGCTTGTGAGAATTGTAACAATGGAATATTAGCAAACAAACATAGTTGGATTGAATTTTTTTTTTTTAATTTTTTTTTTAATGTTTATTTTTGAGACAGAGAGAGACAGAGCATGAACGGGGAAGGGGCAGAGAGAGAGGGAGACACAGAATCGGAAGCAGGCTCCAGGCTCCGAGCCGTCAGCCCAGAGCCTGACGCGGGGCTCGAACTCACGGATCGCGAGATCATGACCTGAGCCGAAGTCAGACGCTTAACCGACCGAGCCACCCAGGCGCCCCGAAATTTTTAATGACTTCAGTTGCTAATAAAGTTACCAAATGGAGGTCCTTTGGAAACTGTATTTATTGGTAAGATCACAAAGATTGAAGTTGGCAGGTTAATTGACACGGAGCAGTATTTCTAAGGTGTTTGAAAATGATTCTCATAAAGTAGATTAAAATTTTCTTTGTCTATATTCATTTTACATACCGTTTGTTTACAAACTTTTTATTTTTTCTTCTTATTTTACTCAGAAGACACTAAGGAGCACAATAACCACATTTGAAAGACATTAGGTAAATTTTTCATATGAGTGGAAATGAAAGGAATTGAGAATTTATGTCTGAAATAATAGAAGATTATGGAGAAGAAGTAATATCAATCTTCAAATATGTGTAGAATGTTGATATGTGTATGTCAGTCAAGATTGTTTTGACTGCAGGGGACAGCAAATCCTACCCAAACAAACTTTAGAAAAAAATTAAATGTTTTAATTAATATAACTGAAAACTTCAGGGAACTAGCTCCACCTTCACTCTTAGCTGGATATTTTAGGACCCTGTCACTCTTTCTGTACTGCCTTTTTCTGTGTTGACTGCATTTTCGGAGATGCTCTTGTTTCCCATGGACAAAATGGTGGCCAGAGGGTCTACACTTTCAAGTCTACCGGAAAGGTCACTGAGTGTTTTTATTGCTCAACCATTCAAAGCAAAAGTCCTGGCCTGAGTTAGATTTTGTGCTCCTTCCTGAATTAATAACTGTGGTCATGGGAGAATTGTTTACATCCATGTTGAAATCATAGGCCCACACCTGGAGATAGTAACAATCCATGGCATAGATCTAAACATACTTAAACTTGGTGAGGGGTAGTTCTCCAGAGAAAAACCTGGGTGCTGTGTTCTGAAGTAAAGGAAGGCAATGGATAGCTTACCATACCATGAAAGTGGGGACCCCGGTTTTCTGTATTGTTCCACAGGACAGAACTGGAATCAACTGGAAGAAATAAGGAGGAGGCAGATTTGGGTTTAGCGGGAGCAGGAACTAAGAATTTAGGACTCACACAGAAGTAGCCCACCTCAAAAGTTAGAGGCCTGCCTGTGAAGCTTGCTTGCCCTCAAGCTCAGGCTTGGTGACCATCTGTCGTAGACTGGAGTAAATGGTCTTTATGATTTTTTTCCCTCCAAGTTTGGATGAGATGAAGAGACCATATGCTAAATCCTTTTGAGGTTAGATGTGTAAAACATTATTTCCAAGAGACTTGCTTAATGAGAGCACAGAAGGCCATGGAGGAAGAGGCTTCCTCAGAATGTGACATGCTTCATTGAGAATTCAGATGTACACAACAGTGATGTTCATATACTGTTTTGTAGTACGTAAGCTTCAAATAGGTTTCTCAGTATTATTACATTATTATTATTATTTTAAAAAATTCCCCATGTAAGGAAGATAATACATTAATCTCTCTAGTCTCATAAAATTCAATCTAACATTCAATCTTTTAACATGTTTTGTGGTCTGAATGGTTACTTGGAATACAATACCATTTTATTTTCACAAAAGGGAGCAAAGCCACAAAAGTGATTTGAGAAGCTTATGATTAAGAGTCACTGCTTTAGGTCTTCAAAAAGGTTTCTGTTCATAGGGCTATAAACCCGAAATGGAACAGAGCCAGTAATTATTAAGCCTTGTTTATCTACCAGGTGCTTTATACAACTTTATCTCATGGAATCCTCACATTATAATTAGCTCCATTGACATGTGGAAATCTCAAGATTTAAAGATCATTGCTTTGTCTGTGTTGTTATTCAACAAAATGTAAGACCTTGCCCCCAGGTCATACTCCTTTGTAGCTGCAGAGTCTAGATTCAAATCTGTATCTATCCATTCCTAAGTTCATTCTCACCATGTTACCTGTGTGAAAAAGAGGTGAAAAATACAAACCTGCTTCATGTCAATTCCTGAGAGTACTAGGAAGTTCATTGTTTCCTATTTACTAGATATTTCTGATGATGTTCAAACGCAGTTGCATAAATTGGAGGGATGGCACTACAAGGAAATTAATAAGTGCAGACTCCACTAAGGTGAAAGTAGAAATCAGAATTGAATCCGTAATTCAGTAAAGGATACAGAAAAAAACTGGTAATGCATTAAATAGTTTTGAAAGATAATGGCAATTGTTGCTGAAGGATTCAGTATCCAAAATTATTACCTTATATTTCCTCTACTTTTCATATTCCCTTTTTCTCTGAAATTTTAAAAGTAAGCCCATTTAAAATTTGTATGTGGATTCAAAACTATTTTTCTCTATTGAAGGGAGGAGAACAATAGCTTGTTTTGAATTTTTATCTTGTTGTGAATTTGCTGCATTAATTTCTCACCAAAGGTTTTATAACAATTCAAAAGGAAAGTGCATTGTTGAAACACTTTTACTACTTAACATATTGAAGAGTTAATTGTAATATGATTTTCCTGGAAAGGTTAATTGACTTTCTTCCCCACAAATAATAAGATGTGAATATAAAAAAGGAAAAGACTATTAGCACTCAACTGTAGGCTGTGAAGGCTTCAGTTTTAAACGTAACAGTTCACATACATAAAGTTGTGATTTCATGAAAGTAAATTATTGTCTTCTATATGAAAGCTTTGATGTATACCTGTGTCAGAGAAAGGCTTTTGAGAGTTTTCAGGGAACTAGGTGTGAAAGAGGTAACATCCCACCACAAACGCAAGGGATGGTGAAAGAGGGATCTTGGAGAGTCATCTCCTGCTTGAAGTCTGTTGGAAGGATTTTTTTTTTTTTTTACATTTACCTGACCCTTGGTAAATGAACCTTTTTTGCATTGGAAAATTTATAGGATATTTATTTAGGTTTTATTTTTCTTTTTATTTACTTTTTACTTTTTTTTTTTTTTTAGTGTTTATTTATTTTTGAGAAAGACAGAGACAGAGTGTGAGTGGGTTGGGGCAGAGAGAGAGGGAGGCACAGAATCTGAAGCAGGCTCCAGGCTCTGAGCTGTGAGCACAGAGCCTGACGCAGGGCTAGAACTCACGAACCGTGAGATCATGACCTGAGCCAAAGTCAGTTGCTCAACGGACTGAGCCACCCAGGTGCCCCTGTTTTTATTTATTTTGAGAGAGAGATAGAGAGCAAGCAGAGGAGGGGCAGAGAGAAAGGGAGACAGAATTCTTAATTTTTAAAAAATATTTATTTATTTTTGAGAAAGAGACAGTGCAAATGGGGGACAGGAGAGAGAGGGAGAATCAAAAGCAGTCTCCGGCTCTGAGCTGTAAGTACAGAACCCAACACAGGGCTCAAACTCACAAGCCTTGAGATCATGAGTTGAGCTGAGGTCAGATGCTTAACTGACTGAGCCACCCAGGTGCCCCAGAGAGGGAGACAGAATTCTAAGCAGGTTTCCTGTTGTCAGTGCAGAGACTAATGCAGGTTTGAACTCAGGAACCCTGAGATCATGACCTGAGCCAAAGTCAAGATCCAGACCCTTAACCAACTGAGCCTCCCAGGTGCCCAGAACAGGATATTTGATAGAATTTACAGCTTGCTGTGGAAAGTTAAAGACTCCTAGGAGGTTTTGGTTGAAACATAAGGAATGAAGAACAATTTTTTACCTGGTCGTCAGTCTGACTATGGGAAATAATGAGGAATAACACATTTCTTAGTTTTTCTTTGGGGGGAGCAGCTATTTAAAAATGAAGGGCACATATGTCTTCTAAGAAATCATGAGCAGTATGGCCAGGATAGGGATGAACTACAGTAAAGGGTCTAAGTGATACCACTGAGGATAACAGCAAGAGAATAGACTGTATGTATTTATGTTCTATGCGGAGACTTCCAGCCCGTGTACTTGGGCAGTTTACTTCTTCAACTGTAAAATGGAGTTAAACAGGAAATATATTGTGGGGTTGGTATAAGAATCAAAAGACATAACCCATACAAGTGTCCAATAGACAGCAGAGGTGTAATAAATTTTTATCCAACTTGATTGAAGTAACTCAGAGAATTAGAAGGACCAGGAAATCACTGGGGAGGATTCTTAACAAGAAACTTAATGTTTATGATTGATCATTGTTTTGGCAATATTGAATGTAATTATTACAAATTGAAGAGCAAAAGCTTAAGTGGTGGAAGACCTAGGTTCTGGTAACAGTTACTAACTAGCCACATAGGACTTAGGCTAGATTAGACTTAAGATACTTTCTAGATCTTATTTTAATTTTTTTAATGTTTATATTTATTTTGGAGACAGAGAGACCCAGAGCATGAGTGGTGGAGGGGTAGAGAGAGGGGAAGAATCGGAAGCAGGCTCCAGGCTCTGAGCTGTCAGCACAGAGCCGGATGTGGGGCTCGAACTCGTCAACTGTGAGATCATGACCTGAGCTGAAGTCGGACGCTCAACTGACTGAGCCACCCGGGTGCCCCAATCTAGATCTTATTTTAAATGACACTTTAGAATATGAATTTTATTTTTTTGCCCCACATATTATACATACACAAACACACAATCCATTTCACATATATCACAGAGCATTTGCTGAGTACCTAACTCTGTGCGAGGCACTGCACTAGTCAACTTTCTGACTTGGGTGACTGACAATGGAAGGTAGAATGGGGAACAAAGAAGTTTAGCTCTAAAAATATTATACTCATGGAGTTTATAAGCAGAGTTTCTTTTAGATGAAATTTGATTCTCTTGCTGAAGAGAGATCTGGGCTGAAGAAAAATGCTTTGGGATTCGAAACCATGCAGCTACATGAGCTTCTGGGGTACTCCAACATTTGAGGGCTGAGCAGAAATAGAATGCTCTCAAGTAATTCTGAGAAAGAGTTCCTAGGGAGGTGGGAAATTTTAGGAGAGATCTGGAACATGGAACAGGGCCTGATAGGAGAGAGTTTCTGGAAGGGAGAATGGGCAAGTGGTAGGGAGAAACAAAGTAAGATATAAATTTAACAATTTGAGAGTATTCTGATATCTGTAAGTAGGGCAGTCTTTGTGGAGAAGTCAGGATGGAAAAAGGTTAAAGCAGATTGAAAAATGAACAGCTGTTAAAAAAAATCCAACCAGAATGAATTGTTACCTTGAAGTTAGATCACGAAGGCAAGAAGATATTGTGCAATATTCCAATGGGGACCGTGGGATAGAATGTTAAGAGGATCCTAGATATCGAGATTAGATTCCGGACTTTTAGTGTGTATAGTTTTCCTGATTTTTCATTATATCCCTTTAAGATGGAAGGACCTAAACTTCTACTTTATTTTAATTTCTATGGTTAGTGCTATTCAATCTACTCAATCAACACTTAGCAGGTAATAGTTTCAGGGATTCTGCAAATGCTTTATAGTGCTTATGCATTTGACAATGAATTAGGCAGACTTAGGGTCAAACAATGATATAAACAGGTATTGAAATGTGTGATTTGATTGTGTCTCTATAGAATCTGCTTTAGGCAAATGTTGTTCTTTTTCCTTGAAAGAGTAACAAAGCAACTTCCTTTTATGGGGATTTGACAGGGTTCATTTCTATTACAGCATAGCCTCAGGCTTTGGGACACCTTCTATAGTGAACTCTGTCTGGGACCCAAGGAATTTAACAAAAATCCCCTACCCCTGGACAAGCAGAGCAAGACTAACTCCATTTTGTGCTACACCCACCATCTCATGTATAAGCCCCACTTGACCTACTTATTGTTTAAGACACTCCCCCACCCTAGTCAAGCCGCTGAGCACACCCTTACTGGAAACCGACTCATATAGGAATGCGGAACCCCTAACCGCCAAAGAATGTAAACCCCGCCTTTTGCCCACCAAACTTGCGTGCCAATTCTGACCAGAGTGATAGGCTAGTTCAAACAGTTACTATAGGGTAAATTGTAATTCAGTTGGCCACCTGCGTGTGGACTGACACGACTATGCAACTTTCTGTGTGTGTTACAATCTCATTGGCCACTGGCCCCTATAAAACTGCTACGCCTCTTAACATAGGGGTCCAAGTCCCTGTTCCACTGTATCGGGTATACTTGGGCCCAAGCTCGAGCTTGCAAATAAACCCTCGTGTGTTTTCATCGGTATTGGCTCCTTGGTGGTCTCTTGGATTCGAAATCGGGGGCATTACACTCTGGCCTAGTTCAGATTTATTTATTAATATGTCTTGAGCTTTTTCTGGTTTTATCCCCCCCATGGAATGAATCGCAGAAGTGAAATGAGTTGTAACATTTTCCTGTGAGTTTAGCTTTGACCTAATGTGTTGATTGCCAACTCGGAAAAACGAGTAGTTTGGGTGCAATACAGTCCTAATTGTTTTTGGAAACAGGGTGATAAGCACTGTGAGGAAAGTCTATGGCCATCTGATCTAGGAGGTCAGACCAGCAGGAAGGATGTAACTACAAACACCTTGCTGGTTTGTGGATATTTTCTTTTTTTTTTTTTCCTCTGAACACTCTTTTTTATTCTTTTCTATTTCAATATTTTAAACAAATGATGTATGGCAAAGGTGACCCTGCTCTTGAATACGCATGGTTCCTGTCCTATAGGAGGGAAAACGATAATGGCGGCACTTTCCTCACATCCATTTGTCTTCCTGGAATCTCACGACACATGTTTGTAAGGGCAAAACCATTTTGAAATGTCTGCCAGTCCTCACACCGTGAGACAGTTTCTTTACTCTCTGAGCTTTGAGACCTCTAGATAGGAAGACAACTCTTGTTGGGTAACATTTTAGAGAGAGAACCTATCCACTCTGAAATTTCACAGCAATCCTTATCTTCGTAAGGAAGAAACTCCAAGAACTGTAACTTATATTCGGTTTATCACAGTCATCAAATTACTGAGGCCGATTCAAGAGATACTAGTTAAGGCACCTATGTGAAGGCTGTGAAAATAATATGCATCTAGTTAAATGCTGTGTCCTTTGAAAATTTGAATTACAACTCAGCAAAGAAGGACTTGGGGAGACTTAGCATACACATTTGAGCAGCCAGATAGGACAGGATTATACAAATTTAAGATATTTGCTTTGCTCTGACCAATTCATCGTGGTCCATGAATTTCTTATTTTAATTTGTGTAATAATAGTCAACCTTTATTGTACATGAAGCACTCTGGAGGGCTACAAAACAATGTAGGTATTAGCCTCTGTTGTTAAAGAGAATGATCTGCTTTTCAGGCTCTTGTGTGATTGTGAAGGAGTCTGCAAAAACGAGGAGATAAAAAAGAGGAGAGATAATCATGGTATTTAGGGGAGGGCAAAATATTATCAAGGGGTGGGTGGCTTATGTGGAATTTTGCATCAGCAAAGCTGGGCTGAATCCCCAGATACTCTTAAAAACCTTTGATCTATGGAGTCTGGGAGGATGGGACAGATGGAGCACAAGCTCTCCCAGGTGGGCACTGGGTGTCATAATGAGAGGAAGCCATGGGTGCCTTCATTCTATTTTTTTTAAAAATGTTGCTAGTTATTGTGCTTTGGGGATGGTTTAAAGGTGGTAAGACAAGTCGGAAATATGAAGGTGGAATGTAAATCTGTTATTCTCCCATTACTGATTACTTCCTCATCATGTGCTCAAGTTGTTGTATTTATAATGTTCACCTTGGGAGCTTGTCGCTGTTGGCTTTGAAAAATGAATTCAGTTTACGGATTGGTTTTGGCCTGAGATAACTGCAATTTTTGCAACTAAGAATGATCTAGTCCAGCTTCCAGTTCTATTGTTAAGAAAACTGAGGTCCAGAGAGGCTGAATGACCGGTCCGGGGACACACAAAAATCTATTGCTGAGGAGATAACAAATTGGTATCCTGACTCCATTTAGAATTCTTTACACTGTTTCACAGTGCCATAGCCTATAATGATTTATCTCTCTGTGTGTGTGTGTGTGTGTGTGTGTGTGAGTGAGTGTGATGTGCCAGGGAATTGGATATAATGTTATATATGGCCCATGACACTTATGCAGGGGGATTTCTACCATGAAGTGAGCTTCTGCCGAAAGTGCTAAACTAAATAGTATTTGGGAGGTGTAAAGTAACTTAAAATTATACTTGAAAGCAAGAATACCACCTTTCTGCCTACAGATTTTTTTCACTAAACCTTTCTATATACAAATACAAATTTACTTTAAGGAAAAAAAATAAGCATTTCCTTTTAGGCTTTATATCTGTAACTTACTTTGTTCTTTTGGTTCTCTTCCTTTCTTCCTTCTTCCCTTCCCTTTTTTCTATTGGTGGTAATGGTGATTTCTCACAACTATACAAAACATGTATCATAGAACATAAATTGTTATGTTCACAGTGGGTTTGAGGACATAGTATAGAAATGAATAAGTATAATAGCATCTACTGTTACCCAAAAATGTTTTGTCAAATATTTAATTTTACAGGGTGTTTTCTCATATATTCCCTCATCTAATGCTCACAGTACTTTGCAAGGCAGGTGTTTCTGTCCTATTTTATACACATAGAAATTAGGTATTAGTAGGGAAGAGCAAAGTCTAAGTGGGTATCTAGCACAAAATCGTGACTGGTAAATATCTGTTGCTGTTGTTAATAAGCATACAGTTTCATGCTCTGCAGAGTCTTGACAAGGAGCATTTCATGCCCAGGAGCAGCCATTGCATTAACTTCTGACAACTTAGTGAGGCTCAAAGAGAGTAGGAGAGTATGTCTAGCATCCTCTTCCTTCTCTGACAACATACTGAATTTATGATGTGTATTTCTTAAAGTCCCCTCCTTCCATCAGGTTCCTTGGTTTCCTATGTAGCCTTCAGTGGGTCTAATAGAGCCTGCACATCAACTACGCTTTGATAATCCTTTCTTCATATCTTTCCCAGATCACTTCCTACTCTCCTGCTCTCTGTGTCCCCATTTTCTAAGGGAAGTTGGGTCAAGGTATTAATGACTGTTTTAATCATCTCAGGTAATAACATGTTTACTTTCTTTAAAAATTTTTTTAACGTTTTATTTATTTTTGAGACAGAGAGAGACAGAGCATGAACGGGGGAGGGGCAGAGAGAGAGGGAGACACAGAATCGGAAGCAGGCTCCAGGCCCTGAGCCATCAGCCCAGAGCCTGAGCGGGGCTCGAACTCATGGACCGTGAGATCGTGACCTGAGCTGAAGTCGGATGCTCAACCAACTGAGGCACCCAGGAGCCCCCATGTTTACTTTCTTAAAATAGTCCTTTTCCTTAAGAATGGAGACTGTATCATGATAGGAATTTTGTGTCTCAAGTAACAGGAGACAGTTGGAGTAAGCATCACTGAGGAATGGACAGTAGTCTCTCTTGTCCATAATTAGAGATTTCCTTGGCTACCTGCTTCAAGAGGCAAAAACAGAGGCATTATTATAGATTTTGGAGAAGGTTACAAGGATCCGCTTTTCTTTTAATCTGATAAGTCCTGGAAATAAGATCGTGAAATACAGTCCCTGCTTTAGTGTTCCCCTAAGTAACAGCTATGGCAAAAAAGTGGTCTCTCTTTCCCTTACAGATGATGGTTAAGACAAAAATACTTTATTTTTATTCTAGCTAAAATTATGGCATTATTACATTGTTTTATTATATGGAAGCAAAAGAGAAAGGTAATATCATTGAATGTATAGCTTGCATGTGTATCTATATTTGTATGGGATGGGAAGGTGTGATAGGGAAACAAATGGCCCCAAAGATGTCCATGCCTTAATTCTCAGAACCTGTGAATATGTTCGTTTACATGGCAAAAGGGACTTTGCATGTGTGGTTGAGGTTAAAGACGATGAGAAGGAAAGATCATCCTAGATTACTGTGGTAGTTTCAGTGTAGTCAATACGTGTCCTTAAATGCAGAGGACCTTTCCTGGCTGCAGAAAACAGAAGAGGCAGCATGAGGAGGACTCAGCCCTGCAAGTCACTAACTTTGATGGTGGAGGAATGGGTCATGTGCCGACGAATGCCAAGAAGTTGGAAAAGGCAAGGGAATGGATTTCCCCCCCAGAGCCTCTAGAAATTAATGCAACCCAGCTGATATCTTGGTTTAAGCCCAATAATACCCATGTTTAACTTTGACCTACAGAACTGTAAGAGAAGAATATTGGAAGAAAGTAACTGATCTATTAAGTCAATGTGATTAATCATCGAGTGAGGTTAAAAACACAAGTTAACATTTTTATAGTGCTTTTTATGCACATGACTTCCTTTTTAAATAAAGTTTCAAGAGTCTAATATCTTCTTAACCTAATTTTGCAGAAGAAGAACTGAGATGCAAAAATGAACTATTTTGCTCAAGGTCATATAGCTGGTGTGTGATGGAGGTTGGATTTGAACTCAGATCAGGTGGCCTCAGAGTTTAGCTTTAAAATGAAGTTACAGTGTTTGTGCTCTTAACCACTGCACCCAAATTTATCATTATTCCCTTTTTGGTAAAACAAAAGTGCAAAGAAGTTTGGTTTCTTTCTCAGATTCACGGAGCCAGTGGGGGAACTTATGACCATTCCATTTTGTTAAAAAATGCATTTTTTTTGTCTTCCCTTCTTCCCTCCCTCCCTTTCTTCTTTCTTTCTTTCCTTCCCTCTTTCTTTTTAAAAAAAACAATGCAGTTTGACATAAGTACAATGCGTTGTCTACCTGTTTAAGTGTCAGAACAAGGGAAGCTTTTGTATTGAAACTATATTCTACTCATTTGAAAGTGTGGTAAAAAGAGTCTATGATCAGAGAGTTGGGATTTTATCCATGTTGCATTTTCTATTAACCTACTTTTATCCTCAAATAAAGAGTGAATATTTTTGTTATGCAAATAACTTATGCTTTTCATAAACTTTTTTTGAAATGCAAGGGACAGTGTGAAAACTGTCACCTCACAATTACTACCCAGAGACAACATCTTCCTGTGTTTCTTTAGTGCCCCAACCCCTTTAGTTTTCCATGATTAAATGCAACATTCTATGGAATTTAGAATTCCTTTAGTCGTTTCCATTTAGTAGGTCAGCATAATCATTTCCCTGTGTGAATATAAACTCTTTATAAATATATCTTCCAATGGCAGTGTAGTATTTCATGTAAGTAACATAATTACTTAGCAGTTCTCCTATTACTGTGAAGAGAAGTATGTACAATAATTACTGTAAATACTCCTATTGCTAATATATTTCTCTGATAAATAAGCTAAAGTATACATGTTTGTCCATATTTTTCTTGTTTTTATTTCACATTTATCCCCAGACTAGAGCTGCAGAAGCTGAATTATTAGATTAACAGGTAAAAACATGGTGTCACACTCCTTCTCAGAGAGGTTATGTCAATTTATGTTTATAGTTACAGGGCATGAGAGTGTTCACCTTGATATATCCCACCAGTAGCATTTAATTTTGAAAACTGTTATTTTAGGGGCACCTGGGTAGCTGGGTTGGTTGAGCACCCAACACTTGATTTTGGCTCAAGTCATGATCTCATGGTTCATGGGTTTGAGCCTCATGCTGGGCTCTGCACTGTGCAAGCTTGCTTGGGATTCTCTCACTCCCTCTCTCTTGGTCCCTCCCCCAGCACACACATGTGGGTATACTCTCTTTCTCTCAAATAAATAAAGCTTAAAAATAAAAATAGAAACTGCTATTCTACTAGACAGAAAATGTTTCATTAAAGAAATTGCCCCTTTAATTTTTTCACACTAACTTTCTCAGTGTGAAACTGAACAAAGCAAAGTAATTTTCACCCGCTTGTTTTGTAGACAACAATTCCCCTGACATACAGTGCAGTCATAAAGTGAGTGCAGAAGAATGGCATTGACTTGAACTAAACCAGAAGCCGAGTTGGCACGTTTCATGGAGAAACCAAACATGGGAGAAAAATAATGCAAACTTGAGAGTTACTAATGAAGACAAGCAAAAAAAAAAAAAAAATGATCAGTTTACTAAGATGTTGAAAGATAGCAGAGACCAAGAACAAAATAATTACAATCTGGAGAATTATTTTTTTTATATGTATTTTAGTTACCTTTGTATTGGCTTATATTTGTTTCCTCTTGATTAGTATTACTCAGTGAATCAGGATTATAGTTTACCATTATAATCAAGAGGTCTGTTTATTAATTCCATGAATCTGGTTTTATTCTTGCACTATTGCTTTAGGAAATCTTAGAGTTGTGTTGTTTGGTGCTTTGTTTTGCTTTTGGAGACCTAGCACAGTGATGTACTTACCATAGAGATGTTAGATTAGCAGTTAGTAACACAGGCTTTGGAGAGAGATAGGCATTAAAAAGCATAGATCTTAACATTTACTAACCCTGTGTTCTTGGGCAAGTTATCTAACTCCTTAAAGTTTCAGTTTCCTTGTCTATAAAACTGAGATAAGAATAGGGCCTACATATGGTAAAGGCATTGCAAACAGTGACAGTGCTTAATACAAAGTCAGTAAGTAGCTGTCACTATCATTGTCATCATCATCATCATCATCATATCATCCCTTTCATCATTCTCACCATCACTGTTACTATAATCCTTTTACCAATTTGATTTTGTTGG
This sequence comes from Panthera uncia, assembly GCF_023721935.1. NCBI lineage: Eukaryota > Metazoa > Chordata > Mammalia > Carnivora > Felidae > Panthera > Panthera uncia. Next base: position 46,835,312 of record NW_026057577.1, on the reverse strand, counting down.
TACTATGAGTTTTTGTTGTCTCAAGTAGAAAGTCTAGAAATTCTACTCTTACTTCCTTATCTTTCGTAATGTTCATTAATTTATCAATAAACATTTATCTGGAGTAAAACAGATAGAATCTGGATGCAAAGATCTTAATCTTGTGAAGGAGAATACATAAAGAACAAGCAAGCAAATAATATTTCATATGTCAGAGAGTATTAAGAGTTATGGAAAGAAATGAAATGGGGCAAGGGAGACCGGGAAGGCCAAACATTGCAGCAGGGGTGACAAAGGGGAAAGATAAGTTATTATTTATACAAAGCGATGAAAGCCTCTGACCAACGACATTTGAGTTGTCTTGAACAGAATGAGAGAGAAGAAGGAAGCGTTCTCAGTGGTGGAAACATATCTTGTATGTTCGAGAATCGGCAAGAAGGCTGTGTGGCAGAGAGAGAGTAATCCAAAGGAAGAGTAAAAGGAGGTGAAGTCAAAAGAAAGGGGAGATATACCATGTAGGGCCTTGAGGGCCATTATAAGGGCTTTGATTTTTACCCTTAGTGGGATGGGAAGCCACTGGACAATCATGAATAGAGGGCAGAAGTGGGGTATACGATGTATGTGTGGGGCTTCTTTAATAACCCAAATGAGAGAAGGTAATGGCTTGGACCAGCAGAAGCAGCAACAGTGATAAAGGATTGGTTGGAATATAAATACACCTTTTTTCCATATTATATTTTATGTCATATATATATATATATACACACACACACACACACACATACCCACACATACCTTGGATTGCGAGTAACTTGTTCTGTGAGTGTTCTGCAAGATGAGCAAACATTGCCAATAAATTTTAACTTAATAAACAAGCGATGTCTTACAGAACAAGTAGTATGTGATGCCGAATGTCACATGATCACAACTGAGTCAATGGTTCTTGAAATTCGCTTTGATATACAAGTGCTTTGGATTACAAGCATGTTTTAGTGACCAGCATCTTTGTGTGTGTGTGTTTGTGGTTATACAGCGATGTGTCTGGACTCAGGTACAGAGGGTTTGAATCTCATACATGATGTCAACATGATGTCAGAAGGAATATTAGTGAGTAGGAAACATATATTTCAAAGGCTTGACAATTTTGCCAATGATAAGTCCTACAGCATTACCTTAAATATTTCATTACATTACATTTTGTGATTGACATTAGTTCCTCAGAGAAAATATTTAAAACATACACATGCAGCCAGCTCCAAATATATTGTACCCTGTTTTTTTTTTTTTTTCATGAGACTCCTTTTCTCCATCTCTGGAAACCTCCATTCTGTTCCTTGCCATCCCAGATCCCCCACTTTGATGTCTCAATCAAGACTCTATTTCCTAAGGGTGTCATTCATTTATAAACACATATTGACTGCCTACAGGAACAATCAAAGACCAATCAGTAGTAATATGTGATAACTGTCCTTAGGAGTTTACAGTATGCTTAGGAACAAAAGATAGCAGAAGACAGTGAGATAAGAGCTTATAAAAATTAGCTTATTAAGGTGAACTTCCCTGATTTTCCAGTTGAAGTGGAAGTTAGCTTATCTTTTTTTGACTCCTTTTTAGCTTCCAGCATGATTTGCTGAGGCATTTCGCCACATGAAGTAGAAGAATGCTTTTGTCTTACACTCAATTTCCATTTAGGGGGCTGGTGATGGCACGGGCTGTGGGAATGACTTTTTGATAGTTCCTAGACTACACACGTACATCGCAGTGAGCTCAAATAGGCTTGTATGTTTAAGGTACACGGATGGTTATTATAGGCCTTGTGGGGAGGGATTTATGCAGCGTTGTGAAGAACAGGGCTTGTGAGCCCCACAGATCTGAGAGGTGCTAGGAAACAGGATTGACAGGGGCTTGTCTGTAGGCTGGTAAGACCTTTCTCCGCGCGCATGTTTTTAGTCTTAGTATATTTAATTCATCTACTTGCCCCAGGATCTGCATCTTCCCATGTCTGTTTCCTGGGTGTTTGGTACATATTAGGTAAGCAGTAACTATGTTATTTAGTGAGTACATGTTAAACCAGCTACTTGCTGTTCCCTCAGCCTGGAATGCTCTTCCTCTACCCACATACACGATTTACTTCCTCCTATTATTCAGATTTCTGCTCATCGATTATCTCATCTGAAATACCTTCCTTGGCCGTCCTGTCTAATATAGTCGTCTCCCACCATTCTTCACCCCCTTACTTTTTTGTGTGTGTATGTATTTGTGTACATGGCCATAACTAGCATGTGAGTTCTAGGAGAACTTGAAAATAGTTTTCTTCTCTGTTGTATACTGAGAGCCTGGAACAGTGTGTAGCTCAGAGTAGTGATCACCAATAGTATTGAATGGTAACAGAAAGAAAACAAAAACAAAAAGAATGAGACTCATTCCCTGTCTTCAAGAGGCTTAATGAATAACAGGGAACAAAAATTTTAAACAATTCTAGGGTAATGAGAGGAATTATAGAAGTGGCTAGAAGATACTTTTAAACTACGAGGAAAGACCCATGTCAGTACTTGGGTGGAACAAGGTGGGGCTGAGCCCTGAAAGATAAGCTGGGCTGTCTGCCGGTTTTTGACTTTAGGTTGACTGCTACGTGTTGTCTATTTAGAGTCTAAGCTCCTGCTGTCCAAGGCTGTGCGTGCTCCTCACCACCTTCTTTCAACATTGTTCTATGTGCTGCTTGGAGAGAGAAATGAGTATTCTGGGACTATCGTAATATATTCCAGGAGTGTAGTGTCTCGATCCTGCTGAAGATACCAAGTCTGAAAGCTGAAACATGAAAATACTGCTCCCTCAGAGTCCCCCTTAATTAGGGTGTTGGTCACCACGCAGTCTCTGTGGCAGCAGGCATGCTCTCTCTTCTCCTTGGGAGTAAAAGCAAGTGCATCTCCCTGAAGTCTGAGCCTTCCTTTGAGCACCCCCACCGCAGGCTGAGAAGAGGCTTAGTGTGCTCCCCACAGCTCTCAGTTGTTAGCAGTGCCTCAAGGAGTCCAAGCAGGAAGACAGCCAGCATCTTTGAGCGGGTGTGGGAGTAAATATTTCTCTTGGATCTGTTTCTTTAGCTATAGCTAGCCTTTGGGAAACGTTTGAAGAGCCGCATCCCACATCAGAGATCAGCTTGTTGGCTGGCTGAAAATGACTCCACCATCCTGCTGATGGCATCTAGACTCTCCATAGCCAGTGCTAATGATGCACAGGCGTCTTTTCTTTAACGTCGCTGTTCTGCCTGAGTTTTGTTTCCTTTCTATAACTGGCTAAATGAAAAACTTCCAGATTGTTCTCTTGATATTCTCTGCAACAAAGCATTTGAAGACTGAGTCAGAAAACACTTGTTATTTCCGGGCTCTGCTAATAACTATCTTTAAAGCCATAAAAGCTTTCCAGTGAAGCTTTCCGGTCCTTCAAATTAATACAATGAAACACAGACTTTGGAATCCAAAGCTTTTGACAAATTGGAGAGATGAATCAATATAAACATAACGTTTACAACTGTAAGTTGAAAGACAGTAGCTTGTGATGGATAGAGGAATCAAAAGAGGGAGACAAGAAATTTGATACCTCGTTTTGAATTGAACATTAGCAGGTTCTGGGATCTTGATAAATCGGTTAACCTCCAGGGGCTTTGGTTTGCATATTAATAAAATGAGAGGTTTTATCTAGGCCAGTACTGTTTAGTAGAACTTTTTGTGATGATGGAATTGTTCTTGATCTACAATGTCCAATATGGAAGCAAATAGCCATATATATCTATTGAGCACTGGAAATGTAGTTAGTGTAACTGAATAAGTATGGGTTTTTATCTATTCAGTATTTATGATGGATATTTGCATTATTTGGGTGCTGGTAACCTGAAACCATCCTGATTTTATATATATATATATATATATATATATATATATATATATATATAATCAGTCTTGTGGTCTGACACAGAGGTCATCTCTCACTGTAAACATTAAAAGCCACGTACTTGCTTTTCTAGCTTCCTTTGCATTCAGAGGGTGGACACACGACCTAGTCTCAACCGATATAATGTACCCACTCTAGTTTTGGAATAAAAGCTAATTAGCCAAAGAAGCAGAAGCTGAGAAGGATACATTCTGGAAAGGGTGCAGACACAATATCAAGGTTGCAGGGCAATGATAGTAGTTGTGGTGGGGGATCTCTTTCTTAGAACTCGTGATGGGCCAAACTCTGGTGTCCTTTGTTCACCAGTGGTTAGGTATAACTTCAGGTAAACTAGTTAACTTCTCTAATCCACAAGGTAAAATCTGTAAAAATAAATATTTATTCTCTGGGTACATGTAAGTAAATACGTTTGGTGAAGAGAAAGCCTGGGGGGAACGTAAAATAAGCTCCTCAAAGTTTTACTTATTTCCTTTTTGTTTGTGTCTTTTGGAGAGGGAGCATCTCTCCCTTTGTGAAACGTAATTATTTTTGCCTCCATACATTTCTTCTGAATTTTTCTCTATCCAAAGTTTTCTAGGCATCTGTTAAATAAAGATGCTAGCTATTACTTCACATAAAGGCTCTTCCTCGAAAAAAATATACGGATGGTAAATTGTAGTTTTTAGTGTCTTTCCGTTCCTTTCTTGTGTCTTCCTTTTTTTATTTAGCAACTTGGCTGCCCCATGGTCCCCAGTGCCCATATCCCTCTATGTGGTACCAGTATCTCCCAGCCTTCTCTTCTCTCTTCTCCACTAATAGTTTGCCTGCACAACCCTTGGGCCCTGCTCTCAGTAGGAAAATGATATACCCATTCAAACCAAGGAACTAATGGAACATTCAAGTTTAATTAGACATTCTTCCCACACAGAAGTTTCATTTGAGCTAAAGCTTCCTTATTGTGGCTTGAGGAAGATAATTGATAATACCCTAAACCCACTGAAAAATACACACAGGGGGGAAATAGGGACCAATATATTCAGCTTATTGCCTGTAAAACCGAACTAAAGAATTTAGCCTGAATCTCATGGTAAAATGGGTTTCCTCGTGCTTCCTCTACCTTCTGTTCTTCAGCATATCATCAAGTTCAGACCATGAGTTCAGACCCACCCATCTGAGTGAGGGAAGGGTCAGTTTGCAGAGAATGCTTCTCCAGCCCGCTGCATGGAGAACATCCGCTTGTCTCTCCCTTACCAAAAGCAGGACAAGGAGTCTGAGACCATGTATACGTAAAGGCCTTCGGCATATAACACTACCAGATAGAAAAATAGAAAGTAATAGAAGTCATCCTCTTACTATCTCATCAACCAGATAAATCACTTCTCACATAGGAAAAGAAACTGAGAAAGGGAAGAACGTCTGGATGTTTCTACCTGTTATATATGAGAAGTCAGAGGTTCCTATTGTAGGGATTAGAAGAAATCTGGGGCAGGAAAAGGATGCTTCCTTCTACTTTCCTGTGCCATGAGAACGAGATTAGAAACACAGGAAATTGAGGTGCTTTCTGAGGGCAGACGTAGGCTAATAAAGGTTTCCCTCATGCCCTGTAATCATATGTCCTATGTAGAAATTTCTTCTGTTTTGTGATTGTTATTTTATCCAGCCTCTGTCGCTTTGCTTTAAAAAAATCTAGTCTTCCATAATTCCTTTTTTTTTTCTTTTACAGAATGAAAAGGGCCAATATAAAGCAGCTAATGCATCTGACTGTAATCAGAAGACTATTTCAGTTTCACTCCTGGTTAGAATATTTACAACAGGTAGTAAGTCTTTTGCATTCTGACATAAATTGTTCCTTACCTTATAGAAAAGACCTGCCTCACTGCTTAGCATAGTACATATTGGATGCTTATTAAATGAATGAATTAACCTCACCCTACTCCTTTTACTCTCTTCTTAAAAGGTCACCTTGGGGCGCCTGGGTGGCTCAGTCAGTTAAGCATCTGACTTTAGCTCAGGTTGCGATCTCGCGATCTCACGATCTCGCGGTCTGTGAGTTCAGCCCCGCGTCGGGCTCTGGGCTGATGGCTCAGAGCCTGGAGCCTGCTTCCGATTCTGTGTCTCCCTCTCTCTCTGCTCCTCCCCCGTTCATGCTCTGTCTCTCTCTCTGTCTCAAAAATAAATAAACGTTAAAAAAAAAACATTAAAAAAAAAAGGTCACCTTAATTCTTTGCACTTCTTTCCAGTTTCTTTTGATCCTTATAAGCATCCACATTTTCTTCTCCCTCTTTCATCTTTCTTCTAGGCAACTGCTTTGTTCCTGTAATGCTTCCATTCCCTCTTTCTTTTCCTCTTATTTTCTCCTTTCATTTTTGCTTCCCTTTGTTCCTCTCTGCCTTTATCCTCTAAAAATCACCTTCATAAACATGACTTGAATAACTGGACAGGAACATTATGAGATAGCAAAACTGGTAAGTTATAGGATATGAGATATTGAATAGGATTAGATTACTAATTGGTCATGGGGAAGAGGTAGAAATCTATCTTGAACTGCCCTGGGACAAAGTTGTATCAGTATCCATCTTGGTGTCACAAATATTTTCAGTGGACTGCCAATCTTTTTTGATTGGGCATTTACTTGAGTCTAAAACTCACTTCCTAAAGGCTAATCTATGCTTTGCTAGCATGTGTATTTCTATAGATGTACCTATAGAAATAATAGGTTTCATATTATCTCTCTCCCCATCTAAATACCTAAGTCAAGAAATTCTCTAGTAGCAGAAGGGATAATACCTTTTTTTTCCTCTAAGTACTTAGAATTAACAGAACCCATCTTAGGACCTTTTTTAATGTAATAAGTATTAATTTGAAATAAGCAGTTCAAATTATAACTATGCAACCCCCAGTTGACAATATTTTGAGTTTTCAATGGATCTGAAGATGTATGGAATATTTGCTGTCTTTTCCAGTAATTCTCCCAACCATAAAATTATTGAATTTTATTATAACCCAACCAAAGGCAAAACAATAAAAAGGAACAAATATAGTTACCTGGGGAGATGCAACTTCCTCATGAGAACTGTATGCTAGAAAACTGAAATTAAACTTATTATTGGCAGATAAAAATTAAATTAAAAACCAAAAAATGAATAAACGTGCATATTTAGTAAGGGAAATTACTCAGGTGTTGTTGATTTGAGGCATTTGGCCTTAAAATAAAAGATATTAATAAGGAGGAAGGAAATAAGAGACTGTGACACATATTTAAGATCTGGTCATATAAGAATGAGAAAGATTTGGGGGGTTAGATTACCCCCTAACAAATGATAGTTTGAGTAATAGCAGGAGAAATTCAAGGAGGTCAGGAGTTGACATAGGAGAAGGACAGTGATAATTATTTGGGATCAGTTACTTGGTTTTAAGAGCATAACTGTGGCCATGTTAGTCTCATAAAGTCTGGAGAATCATCCAAGAAACCAAAGGAAAGATTTATACAATGGGAAGAATAGGACAGCCAGAGTTTGGCTAGCAGGAATAAGAGAATAGCCTAATCAAGCTCAAAACCAACATCAGAGCAGAATCAGAAGTCACCTGCCTAACTTTTGATTCTCTCAGCTAGGGTCTTAAAGGTCCTAAAATTTCTTGTGACCAGGACAGAATTAGTTCCAGGGGAGGGGGGTGTGAGATAATTCTTTTCCTAGTATGGATTTTGATTTTTTTGCTCTATGACTTGGTTCTTTTCTCTTTCTCTCTCTCCCTCTCTCTCTCTCATTTAAATTTATTTATTTTTGAGAGAGAGAGAGAGAGAGAGAGAGAGAGAGAGCAGGGGAGAGGCAGAGAGAGAGAGGGAGAGAAGAATCCCAAGCAGGCTCCATACTGTCAGAGTGTGACTTAATTCTTAATTACTGGGATGAGGTTCCTATTATAAAAAAATGAAAGGCAAAAAATTTCAATGGCTTTATTAAGTTTAGTCACTTTTATTTGCTGACAAGCACCAATGATGGAGATAAAGGCAGAACAAAGAGTTTAGTGAAACACATGAGTATAGTTGATAATAGAAATGCAAACGGAACCCTAATCAATACATTTGTTATTCAATAATCAATTGACCTTTCCCCTGTTGAACATTAGATATTACACTAGTTATTAGATATCAGATGTACTGTTAGCTATGTAATACATATTGGATATTATATTAGCTTTATGTTACTACAACTTAAAATAACAAGCTTGTATTATTTCACTTAATAAACTTAGCAGCTTACAAATTAGCTTAAAATGAGGAACAATCATTATCTCAGTTTCTGTGGGTGGGGTATGCAGGAGCAGCTTGGCTGCTGGGGCTTGCTTTAGGGTGTCTCACGTGGGTACAGTTAAGATGTCAGCTGGGGTGTCACCATCTGAAGGCTTGACTGGGGTGGGAGTATGCACTTCTAAGGTGCCACCCTCACCTGACTGTTGGAAGCAGGTTCCTTTCCTTGACACACGGGCCTCTGTCCAGAGCTGCCTGTGTGTCCTCTCAACATGAGAACTGGCTCCCCCAGAGTAAGGGACCTGAGAGATGGGGAGGAAGTAGCCCCATGCCTTTTGTGATCCAGTCTTGGAAGTCACACACTCTCACTTCGACCACAGCCTATTTAGTGAGTCAGTAAGCATGATTTTCATTCAAGGGGAGAGAAGTTTTCAGAGAAGAAACAAAGAATTTTTTAATTTAAAAAATCATTACAAGTATATTTAGTTTTGTGCCATAATATAGGGATCCCTCTCACCATTATTTAATAATTATTACTGCAGCTATATTCTGGTCCTGTAAGGTCACATTCCATGATTCAGTTATCTCAAACAATTCTGTTTCCTCCCCAAAATGACTTTGTTTAGGCTGCTGGGAAATATGCCAAAAGGTAATGCTCCTTTTTTCTCCCTTCTTCTTTCACTTTCTATTGTGCCCAATCTCTCCCTCTCTCTCTCTCTCTCTCCCTCCCTCCCTCCCTCCCTCCTCTAATCCCCCTTGTCCCTGAAGCCCCTACAACAAAAATGTACATGTATAGGCTGAGGGATAGTATATTTACACAGATACATGCAGTCATGCTGTTTCTGTAACAACAGCTGACTTTTGGATAATTAGCTATAACTGGAACTTGACTACCTATAAAACTTCAGGAGAAAATCATTGAGCTTCTGGCTTCTTCACATACAGCACATTGCCCTTTGCAGCTAACACTCATCTTAGCCATGATGATAGTTCTATATTCCAAATGTGTGACTTTCTTTTTCATTTGATAGTGACTGAGCCTGGATTGGTTCACCATTTTTCACAGGTTATTTATTTTTTTTCATTTATGCCATTACATTTTAATTTGCTTATACTGAATTATAAAAAATGTCTCAAGTATTGTGTTTTACCTTTCCTCAGTTATCTTTGTGGGTTTAAAAAGTGTTTCAATGCACTGAATTATGTTCCCAGTTTCATGTGTTGAGCCCTTAACCCCCAATGTGAGTGAATTTGGAGATAGAGTCTGTAAGGAGGTGATAAAGGTTAAATGAAGGGTGAGGCCCTGATTCAACTGGGCTTGTACTCTTTTGTGAGGAAGAAGAGATACCAGAGTTTTCTCTCTCTCTCTCTCTCTCTGCCATATGAGGACACAGTGACAGGGTGGTCATCTGAAATATAGGGAGAGAGCTCTTATTAGACACTGACCCTGCTGTCATCTTGATCTTGGACTTCTAGGAACATTGAGAAATAATTTCAGTTGTTCAAGTTACTCCACTTATCATATGTTGTAATGGCAGGTCCAAGCAGTACAATTGCAATCCATCTCTGTCCCTTTCCTCTCCCACAAGTTGCCATTTTCCAGGAAGGGGTAATAAAATGTTCTTGCTTTCATTTCATAAAATCTTCTTTTCTTTATATGACAGTATAGATGTGCTATTTTAAAAATCCCGTACTGTGGGGGTGCCTGAGTGGCTTATTCGGTTGAGTGTCTGACTTCGGCTCAGGTCATGATCTCACTGTGGGTTCGAGCTCTGCATCAGGCTTACTGCTGTCAGCATGGAACCTGCTTTGGATCCTCTGTCAGCCCCCCTCTCTCTCTGCCACTCCTCTGCTTGTTCTCACTCTCTCAAAAATAAATAAACAGTAAAAAAATTTTAAAACCTTACTGTGTAAAAGGAAAGATAGAAAAGGAGAAAAATATCTTTCCTTTTCCCCTCTTGCAAATTTTGCCACCAACTTAGGAAATCTCACCATCTGTAAAAGACTGGGAAAGTACACAGAGCTTTCTGGATTTCCATGTTGGAGAATTTCTTTTGTTTTAGAAATTAGGTGTTAGTTACAATTTTATTGGGTATTGAAAACCTAATACATAATCTTGTCATGTTCTTACTTAAATTTATATGAAATTAGCCTCTGCAAGTAGTTCTGAAAACTTTCTAGTGAAATGTGGATCCCAGGAAAGACATATAGCAAAGAAAGTCTTCATATTCTATGAATTCAGTTGCCCTAGAGGTTTTAGCTGACTTCAAGATCACTATAAGTTAACCAGGCTGAAAAGTAAATCCTCTAGAGAATGAGAAGATAAACCACAGACCTGGAGAAAATATTTGCAAACGCATAATTGATAAAGACTTGTTTTCTAAAATATACAAAGAACTGTTAAAACTCAGTAGAAAAAAAAAAAAAGCAAACTGATTACATACCAGGCCAAAGCCCTTAGAGACATCTCATCCAAGAAGATACACAGATGACAAGTATTTGAAAAACTGCTCCAGTGAAATGTCATCAGAGAAATGCAAATGAAAATAACAATGAGCTACCATTAGACACCTATCAGAATGGCCAAAATCCAGAATACTGACAACACCAAATGCTGGTGGGCAATGGATCAACAGGAACTCTCATTCTTTGCTGGTGGGAATGTAAGATTGTACAGCCACTTTGGAAGATAGCTGGGCAGTTTCTAACAAAACTAAATATACCCTTATCACACCATTCAATAATTTCACTCTGGTATTTACTGAAAGGAGTTGAAAACTTATGTCTATACAAAAACCTGCATGCAAATGTTTATAGCAGCTTTATTCATAGTTGCCTAAGGTTGGAGGTATCCAAGATGTCCTTTAGTAGGTGAATGGATAAATAAACCGTGGTACATCCTCCAAAATTAAATTTCCTCATTCCCATACCCTCTTTTCCTCTAATACCATTGTCCTGTCTTAAGAACAAACATTTCTCTTACTGCAATACACATCCTGGCAAGTGCTAGGCACTGAAGATAATATTTTGATATTTTGTCTTGAAGGTATTGAATATCAAGATTTGGGTGCGTAGAGCCTAGTTACTTGTTTCAGAAAAGAGCAACCTGTGAGAGGTGAACCACCGTCAAGAGGTGGTGCGATGGGGAAAAGGACAGGCTTAACTACTTAATAAAGATTCACACGGTCATACAACACTGCTTCCTAAGACTTCCCTACCAACATGTCATAATAAAAGACAGATTTGTCATCATGGACTCCAGAAAGTAGTAGGGGGTGCTGGCAGGTAGGAAATAACACGATAGGGCATCAGAATGCAAAGTGTTATCTACCAGTAGCAAGCCCATAGGCTGGGATTCTTCTGTGGGACAGAAAGTCACCCAGTAACAACAATTAGCAAACATTTCTTGAGGATGTGGATTGTACAAACAACTTGGCCATGTAATCGCAGTCCCAGAGAGAGAGGAAAGGGGGAAGATGGCCCCCGGTTTTTTATGGCCATGTAATAGCAGTCCCAGAGAGAGAGGAAAGGGGGAAGATGGCCCCCAATTTTTTATGGCCATGTAATAGCAGTCCCAGAGAGAGAGGAAACGACCCCCAGTTTTTTTGTTTTTTTTTTTTAAGAAATAATAGATAGACCTTTCCCAAATTTCATGGAAACATTAGCTTATACATTCAGGAAGCTTAGCAAATCTCAAGCAGGGTAAATAAAAACTTGAACACATGTAGTGATATCACAGTCAAACCTGTAAAATCTAAAGATGAAGAGAAGATAATTTACATACAAGATAATTCACTTCTCATCAGAGCACAATGGCGGCAAGACCATGAAGGAATATCTTTAAAATAGTGAAAGAAATATGTCAACACAGAATTCTAGATGCAGCAAAAATATAATTCAAAACTGGGGGTGAAGGAGACATCTTCAGATAATTAAAAGCTGACAGAAGTTGTGCCAACACACCTGCCTTAGAAAACAGCTAAAAGAAGTTCTTCGGCCTGAAGAGAATGATAACAGATGAAACTCAGAAACAAAGAGCACTGGAAGTTGTAAAGGTATGATTTGTCCTCTTTCCTCCTTCTCTTAGTTTATTTAAAAGACACCTGAGTTTTTAAAGCAAATAGATAGTATTGTATTTTAGAATTTATCACATAGCCAAATGTGATATCTATAATAATTGCACAAAAGATGAGGTGTTAAATGAAATTCAGGTGGTACCTGTTTACTAGTTTTACATCAAGTGACACAATCTTACTTCTCAGTGGATTGCGGTAGGTTAAGAATACATAATTTCAGGGGGCACCTGGGTGACTTGGTCGATTAAGCGTCCGACTTCGGCTCAGGTCATGATCTCACGGTCCGTGGGTTCAAGCCCCACATCGGGCTCTGTGCTGACAGCTCAGAGCCTGGAGCCTGCTTCAGATTCTGTGTCTCCCTCTCTCTGTGACCTCCCCCATTCATGCTCTGTCTCTGTCTCAAAAATAAATAAACGTTAAAAAAAAGTTTAAAAAAAAGAATACATAATTTCAGGACTAGAGCACCCACTAAATATCATACAAAGAGGTAAACAGAAAAGCCAATAGAGGAAGTAACATGGAATACTACACAAATATTCAATTATCCCAGAAGATGTCAGAAACAGAGGGGGGAAAAAAAAGCAGTTGAAACAAATGGAAAATAGTAGAATTAAACCCAACCAGATCAGTAATTACAGAACATAAATAGAATGAGGACTCTCATTAAATGGAAGAGATTTCCATACTGGATGAAAATGTTTTATTCCCAAAATGATATACAATAACTACCTATACATGAGAGATGAAAAAATGCACAACAGGCACTAGAAATGCCGTGGCATAGACCAAAGTAGAAGTTTCAGCCACTTTGCCCCTGACTCTGTTTTTGTTTTTATTTGTTTTTGACCTTTGTATAGTGAACTGTGAAGACAGTGTTTAAATCCAGGTTCTATTACGTACTAGTGACGTGACTCAGTTTCTTCATCTTTATATACATGGGGGGGGGAGGAGAGAGATGGAAGAAGGAGTGGGAGACAGGTTTATTGTCAGGAATTGGCTCATGTGATTATGGAGACTGGTAAATCCCAGGATCTGTAGGGTGAGTCAGCAAGCTGGAAACCCAGAAGAATTCATGGTGTAGTTCCTCTCTACAGGCCAACACGCTCCAGACCCAGCAAAATCCAAAGTCCCAGCTCAAGTCAGATGGCAAGAAAAAAAACTGATTTCTCAGTTCCAAGGCAGTCCAGTAGGAAAACTTCTTTTACTCAGGGAAGAATCAGCCTGTTTGTTCTATTCAGGCCTTTAACTGATGTGGATGAGACTGGTCCACATTAGGCACCAGGGAAGGAATCTGCTTTACTTAGTCTACTCACTTGAATGTTAATTTTATCTGCAAACACCATCACAGAAATACTCAGAATCGTATTTCACCAAACATCTGGACATCCCATGGCCCAGAACAGTTGATGATATATAAAATTAGCCATCACAACCACTACTTAATGTTAAAAAAGCAAATCAAAATTTTCATTGAAATTATAAGGGGTTGGCTAGGTCATAGAGTTGCGATGGCCCATTGAAATAACTGAAGAACACAAAAGGGTAAGCCATTCAGGCATTGCTGCTACATGTTTGGCATAATATGCACATCATATGATGACCTAAACTGCATAAGTGATAACTTCTGACCTCTCTCTAGTGACATACACATGCACACACACGCACACAATCACACTCCTTCACAGCAAACACAACCTAAATCTGAAAGTAAACACATTTGAGCATAATAATGCTACTATGATGAAATCATTTCTGGATTCCAGGACTTGCTACAAATATGTCTCAGATTACATTTTTGTTGAGGATGCTGTTAAAATCTCAATGTAAACAGTATAATTACTATTTTTCAAATGTATTTTAGAAGTGTTTGGGTAAAGGGTACAATGAAAACTTTTCTGCATAAATTTCAAGTGAAATCTATTATATTTTTCCAATATTAAAATTAATTTGTGTTAGTTTAAAAATAGAAATATATAGACTAGCAGAAAACAGAAGTTATTCATCCTTAATCCCATAATCCAGTGATACTTTTTCTATTAGTTCAGTTACTTGGGTGTAATCATCAGTACCCTGATTAATTTCTCATGTTCCTCAGTAAGTCTTTTTCCCCAACATTACTTTAGAGGTAGTAAGGGCACTGGATTTAGAATTAGGAGACCTAGACTTTTAGCCCCATTGTCTTTAATGTTTGCCTGCCCAGTCTTCGGCTAGTCTTGGGATATCATTTGTCAAGAAAGAAGATTGGACTAGATGACATTATTTGCTTCTTTTGACTTTAATGCTCTATGATGCTATCATATTATGAATAACTTCTTGTAGACTAATTAATATCTACCAAGAGAATACTGGACATCACTAGTTTAAGGAGTTAATGTTGAGTATAAATACCAATATTTTTACCCTCCTATTTTGTTTCCCCATTCTGAAGTGCTTTGTTTCTTGCGTGTTTCAGAAAAGACACACTTACGATGTATGTGTGGTGTGTGTGTGTGTGTGTGTGTGTGTGTTTGCCTTTTAAAGTGGGTTAAATATTACCCAGAATCAGCTGAAAAGGGACTAATACTCCCTTTTGCTAATCACCATGTCACTCAACAGAAACAAGATATGGTTGAATCTATATCTTACGAACATACTTTGAAGTCATGCAATGTGATTTCTCTAAGTGGCTGTTCTCTTGACTGGTCAGATTTAGGATTGGGGTGACATTGCTCTGAGCCAGATTTCATCCACATATAAAGTTGCTTCAGAAATCCAATGTTATGATACCTAGATGTTGAGTGCAAATATCAAGTGTTGCACAACCTATGGTCAGTGTTTCTCTAATTAGAACTTAGGCCTTCATATTTAATTTTTTTTAGTTTATTTTTGAGAGAGAGAGAGCACAGGCAGGAGAGAGGCAGAGAGTGAGGGAGACACAGAATCTGAAGCAGGTTCCCGGCTCTGAGCTGTCAGCACAGAGCCCTATGTGGGGCTTGAACTCAGGAGCTATCCTGACCTCAGCCGAAGTCGGATGCTCAACCAATTGAGCCACTCAGGCGCCCCTAGACCTTTATATTTTAACACTAAAATGTCAACCAATGCATTCAAGGCAATAACATTATTTTCAATTTCCAGAGTCCAACATGGCATTTTAAAGCACAGTGAGATGTTTCCTAGAATTTAATTTAATAAGACTTGGTTGAGCAGATGGAGCATAGAAAGACAAGCTGTGTTCCAGTTTATTTTCTAGTCAGTGCCATTTCCCATGAACCAATCATTCTGTTGGACTTTGGAAAACATCAGCAAATCAGAACTTTAGGAGAAGGTGCCAGTAAATTAAGTCTTATTGCAAAACATTACAAGTAAAGTGACTCATCTAAAATCACGAAGCCTCTTAACGAACTACTAATTTAGTTAATCAAGGTGATGTGGCTTTAGAAAGTAAATTATGCTTAAATGAGGTTCTGATGTGGCTCTAATCCTTTAAATGGCTCCCAGAGCATGCATATACTGATGACAGAATTATAATAGAAATATCTTTGGATGCTGTGTGATCTAAGAGTTTAATGTCAGAAAGGGAAAGACTAAAATTCCAAGTGAGGCTATTATGTATTGTATGATTTATAAAAGAAGACTCCAAAGCTTCTGCATACAATTGTAGAGTCAGGAATCAAGCATACATATTCCCTGTCCAACCAACTGCAGTGGGAATAAGGAATTTTCCCTTTCTTTTTTTTTTTTTTTTTTTAATTTTTTTTTCAACGTTTTTTATTTATTTTTGGGACAGAGAGAGACAGAGCATGAACGGGGGAGGGGCAGAGAGAGAGGGAGACACAGAATCGGAAACAGGCTCCAGGCTCCGAGCCATCAGCCCAGAGCCTGACGCGGGGCTCGAACTCACAGACCGCAAGATCGTGACCTGGCTGAAGTCGGACGCTTAACCGACTGCGCCACCCAGGCGCCCCGGAATTTTCCCTTTCTGTCGAGATTCTATCACCAAGCATGGGAAGGGTCTCTTATCATATGTGTTAGATATGTAAGAGCTACATGGAGAAGTTTAGGAGGAAAAACAAAAACACGGTGGAGAGGAGAAATAAAGCACTGGGGGATAGAAGGAACTATAGGAGCTGGATATCCTGTGGGAGGTATCCTTTATAACACCCCTTTTCTTGTTTTACCAAGACCTAAAGATGGTCCCAGCTACTTTTCTCCTTGTTACCAATTTTACCCTTGGTTACCATTTCTGCTTAATAGTTGAGTCAAAAACAAGTACCCTTTGCAACACTTTGTTTAAAATGTACCACGAGAAGACTTCTGCTTCCAAACATGGTGACATAACAGGGACAAGATAGGCCTTCCTGATTTAAGCAACAAACAAAACCACCGAAATGTATGAAGCAACTTTTTTCAGACTTTGGACAACAGGCAGCATAGAAGAGTGATTCCTGAGAGACGCAACAGATGAAATAAGACTTAGCACTGCCTCCGTGGCCTCAGCTAGCCTACTCTTTAGGCTGCCTGAAGAGTATCCAGCCTATAAAAATGGGAGGGAAACTTAACCAGAGCCCAAGAGACAGAGACAGAGAAAGAGTACTCTGGAAAACTGCAGAGAGTTGTCTTGAGTCAAGAGCAAAGGACCTGTGATAAATTCATGCACATGAGGAAACTCTCCAGGGCTTGAGGAAGAACCAATATAAAGGAACAGATAGAACAATGTCTAAGGATCACACATAGTCAGGAATAGTTTGCAAACAAAAATTGAACGGCCTTTTAACATATGTGTTGTCAAATAAAGTTCTCTTCTAGAAGAATATTACCTCAATAGTAAGACTGTGTTAGCTCTAGACTAAAGGCAAGTCTCAAAAGGTTTGCTTTATTTCAAATTAACTTAAATGTGCCCCAGAACAAAATTCCTAAAATATAGGGTGACAACAAAATTCAATATTCATCAACATAGAATTTACAATGTCTCACATCTAGTAAAAATTACCCAGCAAGCAAGGGAGAAGAGTGTATGATCCATAATGAGGGGGGTGGAAATCAGGGATCAAGAGAAAGAGACCCCAAAGTGCAACAGATGATAGAATTAGTATACAAGGACATTAAAACAGTTATTTAAATATAAAAAACACGTTCAAGATGGTAGTAGAGGAGTGCTTGGGTGGCTCAGTCAGTTAGGCATCCAACTTCAGCTCAGGTCATGATCTTGCATGATCTCGAGTTTGAGCCCTGCGTCAGGCTCTGTGCTGACAGCTCGGAGCCTGGAGCCTGCTTCAGATTCTGTGTCTCCCTTTCTCTCGGCCCCTCCCCCACTTGTGCTCTGTCTCTGTCTCTCAAAAATGAATAAACGTTAAAAAAATAAAAAGAGTATGGAAACCAATTTGACAAAAAACTTCATATACTGAAAAAAAAATAAACGATTTAAACAAAAAAAAATAAAATAAAAAGAAGGTAGCAGAACGTGTGGGCATAATACAGACAAAAAAGATGCAAATCAAATTTCTAGACATTGAAAATAAGTTGTCTGGGATGGAAAGCACACTGGATGGGATTGACAGCAGAGTAGACACTACAAGAGAAAAAAAAAAAGAGCAGTGAACTTTAAGCTGTATCAATATTAAGTCTCCAAGTTGAAACACGGAAAGAAAAGGACTGAGGAAAAAAAAAATGAACAGAACATGTCCTTGACATGCAGGACATTATCAATTGTGCTACAAACATATGTAATTGGAGAAACAGAAAAGCATTGAGGCATAACAATATTTAAAGAAATAATAACTAAAAAACTTTCCGGGTATGCTGGGAAGATGGCGGCTTAGGAGGACGCTGGGCTCATAGCGCGTCCTGCTGATCACTTAGATTCCACCTACACCTGCCTAAATAACCCAGAAAACCGCCAGAGGATTAGCAGAACGGAGTCTCCGGAGCCAAGTGCAGACGAGAGGCCCACGGAAGAGGGTAGGAAGGGCGGCGAGGCGGTGCGCGCTCCACGGACTGGCGGGAGGGAGCCGGGGCGGAGGGGCGGCTCGCCGGCCAAGCAGAGCCCCGAGTCCGGCTGGCAAAAGTGGAGGGGCCGGACGGAGTGTGTTCCGACAGCAAGCGTGACTTAGCGTCTGGGAGGTCATAAGTTAACAGCTCTGCTCGGAAAGCGGGAAGGCTGGAGGACAAAGGGAGGGAGACCTGCTGAGCCCCCCGGACGACAGAGCTCAGTTTGGTAGGGAACAAACGCGCTCACCAGCGCCATCTCCCCCGCCCATTCCCCAGCCAAAATCCCAAAGGAAACCAGTTCCTGCCAGGCAACTTGCTCGCTCCTCCGTGCAAACACCCAACTCTGTGCTTCTGTGGAGCCAAACCTCCGGCAGCGGATCTGACTCCCTCCCACTCTCACAGGGCCCCTCCTGAAGTGGATCACCTAAGGAGAAGCGAGCTAAGCCTGCCCCTCCTGCCCCCGTGCACCTTGCCTACCCACCCCAGCTAATACGCCAGATCCCCAGTGCCACAAGCCTGGCAGTGTGCAAGTAGCCCAGACGGCCATGCCACCCGACAGTGAATCCCTCCCCTAGGAGAGGGGAAGAGAAGGCACACACCAGTCTGACTGTGGCCCCAGCGGTGGGCTGGGGGCAGACATCAGGTCGGACTGCGGCCCCGCCCACCAACTCCAGTTATACACCACAGCACAGGGGAAGTGCCCTGCAGGTCCTCACCACTCCAGGGACTATCCAAAATGACCAAACGGAAGAATTCCCCTCAGAAGAATCTCCAGGAAATAACAACAGCTAATGAACTGATCAAAAAGGATTTAAATAATATAACAGAAAGTGAATTTAGAATAATAGTCATAAAATTAATCGCTGGGCTTGAAAACAGTATACAGGACAGCAGAGAATCTCTTGCCACAAAGATCGAGGGACTAAGGAACAGTCACGAGGAGTTGAAAAACGCTTTAAACGAAATGCAAAACAAAATGGAATCCACGATGGCTCGGCTTGAAGAGGCAGAGGAGAGAATAGGTGAACTAGAAGATAAAGTTATGGAAAAAGAGGAAGCTGAGAGAAAGAGAGATAAAAAAATCCAGGAGTATGAGGGGAAAATTAGAGAACTAAGTGATACACTAAAAAGAAATCATATACTCATAATTGGTATCCCAGAGGAGGAAGAGAGAGGGAAAGGTGCTGAAGGGGTACTTGAAGAAATTATAGTTGAGAACTTCCCTGAACTGGGGAAGGAAAAAGGCATTGAAATCCAAGAGGCACAGAGAACTCCCTTCAGACGTAACTTGAATCGATCTTCTGCACGACATATCATAGTGAAACTGGCAAAATACAAGGATAAAGAGAAAATTCTGAAAGCAGCAAGGGATAAACGTGCCCTAACATATAAAGGGAGACCTATAAGACTCGTGACTGATCTCTCTTTTGAAACTTGGCAGGCCAGAAAGGATTGGCACGATATCTTCAGTGTGCTAAACAGAAAAAATATGCAGCCGAGAATCCTTTATCCAGCAAGTCTGTCATTCAGAATAGAAGGAGAGATAAAGGTCTTCCCAAACAAACAAAAACTGCAGGAATTTGTCACCACTAAACCAGCCCTACAAGAGATCCTAAGGGGGATCCTGTGAGACAAAGTACCAGAGACATCACTACAAGCATAAAACATACAGACATCACAATGACTCTAAACCCGCATCTTTCTATAATAACACTGAATGTAAATGGATTAAATGCGCCAACCAAAAGACATAGGGTATCAGAATGGATAAAAAAACAAGACCCATCTATTTGCTGTCTACAAGAGACTCATTTTAGACCTGAGGACACCTTTAGATTGAGAGTGAGGGGATGGAGAACTATGTATCATGCTACTGGAAGCCAAAAGAAAGCTGGAGTAGCCATACTTATATCAGACAAACTAGACTTTAAATTAAAGGCTGTAACAAGAGATGAAGAAGGGCATTATATAATAATTACAGGGTCTATCCATCAGAAAGAGCTAACAATTATAAATGTCTATGCACCGAATACTGGAGCCCCCAGATATATAAAACAATTACTCATAAACATAAGCAACCTTATTGATAAGAATGTGGTCATTGCAGGGGACTTTAACACCCCACTTACAGAAATGGATAGATCGTCTAGACACATGGTCAATAAAGAAACAAGGGCCCTGAATGATACATTGGATCAGATGGACTTGACAGATATATTTAGAACTCTGCATCCCAAAGCAACAGAATATACTTTCTTCTCGAGTGCACATGGAACATTCTCCAAGATAGATCATATACTGGGTCACAAAACAGCCCTTCATAAGTTTACAAGAATTGAAATTATACCATGCATACTTTCAGACCACAATGCTATGAAGCTTGAAATCAACCACAGGAAAAAGTCTGGAAAACCTCCAAAAGCGTGGAGGTTAAAGAACACCCTACTAACGAATGAGTGGGTCAACCAGGCAATTAGAGAAGAAATTAAAAAATATATGGAAACAAACGAAAATGAAAATACAACAATCCAAATGCTTTGGGATGCAGCGAAGGCAGTCCTGAGAGGAAAATCAGCACACCTAAAGGAAATAGAAGCAGAACAGCAAAGGCAGCCTAAACCCAGCAGAAGAAGAGTAATAATAAAGATCAGAGCAGAAATAAACAATATAGAATCTAAAAAAACTGTAGAGCAGATCAACGAAACCAAGAGTTGGTTTTTTGAAAAAATAAACAAAATTGACAAACCTCTAGCCAGGCTTCTCAAAAAGAAAAGGGAGATGACCCAAATAGATAAAATCATGAATGAAAATGGGATTATTACAACCAATCCCTCAGAGATACAAACAATTATCAGAGAATACTATGAAAAATTATATGCCAACAAACTGGACAACCTGGAAGAAATGGACAAATTCCTAAACACCCACACTCTTCCAAAACTCAATCAGGAGGAAACAGAAAACTTGAACAGACCCATAACCAGAGAAGAAATTGAATCGGTTATCAAAAATCTCCCAACAAATAAGAGTCCAGGACCAGATGGCTTCCCAGGGGAGTTCTACCAGACGTTTAAAGCAGAGATAATACCTATCCTTCTCAAGCTATTCCAAGAAATAGAAAGGGAAGGAAAACTTCCAGACTCATTCTATGAAGCCAGTATTACTTTGATTCCTAAACCAGACAGAGACCCAGTAAAAAAAGAGAACTACAGGCCAATATCCCTGATGAATATGGATGCAAAACTTCTCAATAAGATACTAGCAAATCAAATTCAACGGCATATAAAAAGAATTATTCACCATGATCAAGTGGGATTCATTCCTGGGATGCAGGGCTGGTTCAACATTCACAAATCAATGAACGTGATACATCACATTAACAAAAAAAAAGAGAAGAACCATATGATCCTGTCAATCGATGCAGAAAAGGCCTTTGACAAAATCCAGCACCCTTTCTTAATAAAAACCCTTGAGAAAGTCGGGATAGAAGGAACATACTGAAAGATCATAAAAGCCATTTATGAAAAGCCCACAGCTAACATCATCCTCAATAGGGAAAAACTGAGAGCTTTTTCCCTGAGATCAGGAACACGACAGGGATGCCCACTCTCACCGCTGTTGTTTAACATAGTGTTGGAAGTTCTAGCATCAGCAATCAGACAACAAAAGGAAATCAAAGGCATCAAAATTGGCAAAGATGAAGTCAAGCTTTCGCTTTTTGTAGATGACATGATATTATACATGGAAAATCCGATAGACTCCACCAAAAGTCTGCTAGAACTGATACATGAATTCAGCAAAGTTGCAGGATACAAAATCAATGTGCAGAAATCAGTTGCATTCTGATACACTAACAGTGAAGCAACAGAAAGACAAATAAAGAAACTGATCCCATTCACAATTGCACCAAGAAGCATAAAATACCTAGGAATAAATCTAACCAAAGATGTAAAAGATCTATATGCTGAAAACTATAGAAAGCTTATGAAGGAAATTGAAGAAGATTTAAAGAAATGGAAAGACATTCCCTGCTCATGGATTGGAAGAATAAATATTGTCAAAATGTCAATACTACCCAAAGCTATCTACACATTCAATGCAATCCCAATCAAAATTGCACCAGCATTCTTCTCGAAACTAGAACAAGCAATCCTGAAATTCATATGGAACCACAAAAGGCCCCGAATAGCCAAAGTAATTTTGAAGAAGAAGACCAAAGCAGGAGGCATCACAATCCCAGACTTTAGCCTCTACTACAAAGCTGTCATCATCAAGACAGCATGGTATTGGCACAAAAACAGACACATAGACCAATGGAATAGAATAGAAACCCCAGAACTAGACCCACAAACGTATGGCCAACTCATCTTTGACAAAACAGGAAAGAACATCCAATGGAAAAAAGACAGTCTCTTTAACAAATGGTGCTGGGAGAACTGGACAGCAACATGCAGAAGGTTGAAACTAGACCACTTTCTCACACCATTCACAAAAATAAACTCAAAATGGATAAAGGACCTGAATGTGAGACAGGAAACCATCAAAACCCTAGAGGAGAAAGCAGGAAAAGACCTCTCTGACCTCAGCCGTAGCAATCTCTTACTCGACACATCCCCAAAGGCAAGGGAATTAAAAGCAAAAGTGAATTACTGGGACCTTATGAAGATAAAAAGCTTCTGCACAGCAAAGGAAACAACCAACAAAACTAAAAGGCAACCAACGGAATGGGAAAAGATATTTGCAAATGACATATTGGACAAAGGGCTAGTATCCAAAATCTATAAAGAGCTCACCAAACTCCACACCCAAAAAACGAATAACCCAGTGAAGGAATGGGCAGAAAACATGAATAGACACTTCTCTAAAGAAGACATCCGGATGGCCAACAGGCACATGAAAAGATGTTCAACGTCGCTCCTTATCAGGGAAATACAAATCAAAACCACACTCAGATATCACCTCACGCCAGTCAGAGTGGCCAAAATGAACAAATCAGGAGACTATAGATGCTGGAGAGGATGTGGAGAAACGGGAACCCTCTTGCACTGTTGGTGGGAATGCAAATTGGTGCAGCCGCTTTGGAAAGCAGTGTGGAGGTTCCTCAGAAAATTAAAAATAGACCTACCCTATGACCCAGCAATAGCACTGCTAGGAATTTATCCAAGGGATACAGGAGTACTGATGCATAGGGGCACTTGTACCCCAATGTTTATAGCAGCACTCTCAACAATAGCCAAATTATGGAAAGAGCCTAAATGTCCACCAACTGATGAATGGATAAAGAAATTGTGGTTTATATACACAATGGAGTACTACGTGGCAATGAGAAAAAATGAAATATGGCCTTTTATAGCAACATGGATGGAACTGGAGAGTGTGATGCTAAGTGAAATAAGCCATATGGAGAAAGACAGATACCATATGGTTTCACTCTTATGTGGATCCTGAGAAACTTAACAGAAACCTATGGGGGAGGGGAAGGAAAAAAAAAAAAGAGGTTAGAGTGGGAGAGAGCCAAAGCACAAGAGACTGTTAAAAACTGAGAACAAACTGAGGGTTGATGGGGGGTGGGAGGGAGGGGAGGGTGGGTGATGGGTATTGAGGAGGGCACCTTTTGGTATGAGCACTGGGTGTTGTATGGAAACCAATTTGACAATAAATTTCATATATTAAAAAAAAACAAAACAAACAAACAAACAAACAAACAAAAACAACTTTCCAAATCTAATGAAACTATAGATTTTTCTCCTCTAGCACAGATATCCTGAGTCAGTTTTGTTCGTTAGCCTTGTGTCTCTGATAAAAACTAAGCCACTGGAGTGGATGAGTGGAATGGAAAAATGACAAGTGTCTCTGAAGGAAGCCTGTAACTCTAAACTGAGATTAGAGAAGTGATCTCAAACCTGAGGGTTTATCATCTTGGAGTAGCATCCTGCTTTTGTGCACAGCGTGCCCACATAGGCACACACACATGCATGCACATCATTGTTGTAAATCTAATAGAGAATATTTAATAGGAGTTTTGAAGAAAAAGTCAAGGTTTTCTTAAAAATCCCATACAAATTCTAGATGAACTCTTCTCCTGTCTGACTCATGAACTCCCACTAAGGGGATGGGCCATGTTAAGGTGGAAGAACACTGTTGGTAATTACTCAAATTGCCTCAGAGGAGGATATGGAGGTTTCAGATAAGGTGGGAAGTGAATTAGGAAGGATTCCTGCACACTTCTGATAGATCTGCTCACTTTGGCATGAACAAACTGAAGCTATGGCAGGAGGGCTGTGCAAATACAACACCACCTCTTTGTCCAAGAAACAGAAAAGAAAACACAGATAAAGTAACTGGGTTGAAAATAAAACATAATCTTGCATTGTAGAAGAGGTTAATAAAAAGACAAATTCAATAAATTGAGAGACAGAAGTTCAGGAAATAAAACACCAAAATAAAATGGAAAGAGAATTTACAGAATTCAAGAAAAAATGCCTACGGTCCAAAAATCAGCTTTACTGAACTAAAAATATGAATTAGAAATAGTAAACAATGAAACTGGATTAAAATTAAATTATTTCAAAGAAGAAAATATTAATACAATTACTTTGAACATATAAAAGATAAGCAAAGAGATAAAAGCTATCGGGCAGACATAATATATGAAGGAGAAAGAACATAGATATGAGAAAATAGGTGTTTCTTACAGAACATAACTCAATAATGTTAAAAATAATTGAAGACAAAATAGAAAATACAATCCCTTGAATTAATGGCACAACTGAATATGGGGATTGTAAAGTACATTATTTTAAGAAAAACTGTTATAGAGGCACCTGGGTAGCTCAGTCATTTAAGCGTCTGACTTCAGCTCAGGTCATGATCTCATGGTTTGTGAGTTCAAGCCCCATGTTGGGCTCTGCGCTGACAGCTCAGAGCCTGGAGTCTGCTTTGGATTCTGTGTCTCCTTCTCCCTCTCTCTGCTCATCTCCCACTCACTCTCTCTTTCTTTCTCTCTCTCTCAGAAAGAAATAAACATTAAAAAAAATTTAAAATAAAAGAAAAACTGTTATAGAATAATAAATAACAAGGCATGCCTTACTTAGAACTTTCAATAAAAATACACCGTTCTTTAGGCATCACCGTAGAAAGTGAAAATCACCTGTAATGAAAAAAATATCAGGGTACTTTAACATTTTCCTGATCTATAGGCAAATGAGTTAATAGGATTCTGAGGAATGAGAAACCCAAAAATATTGTAGCTGGACAACTTGATTCTCATTTGTTAAGTAAATGGGTTAAAATTCTCAAATAAAAGAGCAAGCAAACAAACTTTTTCAGATGCTGTCTTGCTAACACATCAGTGGAAACGACACAAAACGATAAATGGAGGCTGAAGTCCCATATGTCAAAACTTACAAGACTATATCTAAGAATATATATATATATACACACACATATACAGCTAAGAACTATAAAATAGTTATTTTATTATATTTCTTATATCATATAATTATATTATATATATATATATATATAGTTAAGAACTATAAAATAAAATGTATTCCCTCCTCCTATCTTGATCATTATACTTCTCAGCGATCTATTTTAAATTTAGAATTTTTCAGCACAAACCAGAACATGATTGTACAGAAAGAGCCAGGCCTGACCCTAGGACACTTGCCAATGTTTGGCACCATGAGAGGCCTCATTTGCATATGTTTGAATACCTTAGTCCATTTGTCTTGTGGTGGCTTCAACCGCATTCAGGAGAAGGACCTGGGAAGATGTCTGTGTAGGCTCTGGAAACAGATTCATAGCTGTTTGGGTAGAGAATGATGAGCTCTAAAGTGCCCCAAATGCAGTCTAGAATAGACACAACAATAGAGCTGCAAACTCTTTGTTCCATGGGCAAAGATCTGAATTGGGATAAGCTCGTTCAAGATATAGGGCTGGGGCAGAAACCCCTCCTACCCAGGCCCTTACAAGGTGGCCTTATAAGGTGCTACTGGTGGCAATACCACACGTGATTTCTTCTTCAAGAAACTACTGAGGAAGGAATCCTGCCAACTAAGCAATGAATGGAGAAAACAGTAAGGGATTAAACCACTGCTCATTTTCAGAAGACGGTGGAGGAATGTTTACAGTGTTTAGCAGGAAAAAGATCAAGCCCACAACTTTATAACTTTCCACATGTTTTTCTAGTATAAAAGGCAACAGACTGGCACTTTAAGTTACATACAAACTCACGGAATAGAGGAATTATGAGTCTTTCTTAAAAAAAAAAAATAATGATTAAATCCATTCAACCAAAAAATAACTACTGAAAAGAGTGGCAAAAGGGCTGGTAGTTATCACTGCATCTATTTAAATATAGAAACTTAGACTAAATAGCAGAGAGAATTATGGTCATAGAACAGAATATAAATGTTATAAACCCTGTAATATAAGAAATTATATTGCCGAAATTAGGGGGTGGAAAGTAAAGACAGAAGCATATGCAAGAGGGCTAATTTCCTTATTTTTCAAAGCAGGGAGTCAATTATCCTACCTCATTTTGAAACATGTCATTTAAAATAAATCATAACTCTAGATATTTAATGTTGTTTCATATCTGTGTTTCTTACTCATACCAGAGTATGGAAATTATATATTGAAATGAAGAAACATTTTTTTTTAATGTTTATTTATTTTTCAGAGAGAGAGAGAGAGACAGAGTGTGAGCAGGGGATAGGTGGAGAGAGAGGCTTCAGAATCTGAAGCAGGCTCCAGGTTCTAAGCTGTCAGAGCAGATGTGGGGCTTGAACTCACGAACCGTGAGATCATGACCTGAGCCGAAGTTGGATGCTCAACTGACTGAGCCACCCAGGTGCCCCAAGAAACATGTTTTTAAGTTTTAGCCATTTCTTCAGTTTACCTTGGGTTTTTTCTTTTGTTAAATGCAAAAATTAAATCTCATACTTAAAAAAAAATTGTCATGTGTAGGATGATCAACTTTTTATGCAATTGCTTGTCTTGATTAGTCTATCTTTTTACTCCCTCCCTACTGATCTCTTCACTTATCTATATTTTTATTTACCACCATCTTTTTCCATCTATCTGTCCATTCCTTGATCTGTTAATCTTCGTCAAGAGGCTTCTGGAATGATAATTCATATAATTCTGTAGTGGTATTTGGGTTATTTTTTTTTCTTTGTACTTATATCTATTTCTGGATTTCATTCTAATATAACAATCATACAAAAGTTTCACAAAAACAAGTTGTTACTTGAGCCACCTGGATTTATAGGCAACTGAGGCAGAATATTTTGGGGGAGCAAATTCCTTGTGGAAGTTTTTTGCAGATGCACACGGCAGAGGAGGAGAAAGAATAGTGAAGGAAGAAGAATGGGATTATTGACCTAATTGTCAAGAGCCTTTATTAAACTAAAGGTTAGGCTTAGGTCCTATTGATACACATGTATAGATCAATGTCATTGCCCATCGTTTTTTTTTTTTTAATTTTTTAATGTTTATTTATTTTTGAGAGAAAGAGAGAGAGAGAGAGAGAGAGAGAGAGAGAGAGAAAGAGTGTGAGCAGGGGAGGGACAGAGAAAGAGTGAGACACAGAATTGGAAACAGGCTCCAGGCTCTGAGCTGTCAGCATAGAGCCTGATGCTGGGCCCGAAACCACAAACTGTGAGATCATGACCTGAGCCAAAGTCACCTGACCGAGGTCATCTGACCTGACCTGACTGACGCCCAACTGACTGAACCACCCAGGCGCCCCATCTTTACCCATCTTTGATTAGAATTTTAAATGACTCTCTTGGGGCGCCTGGGTGGCGCAGTCGGTTAAGCGTCCGACTTCAGCCAGGTCACGATCTCGCGGTCCGTGAGTTCGAGCCCCGCGTCAGGCTCTGGGCTGATGGCTCGGAGCCTGGAGCCTGTTTCCGATTCTGTGTCTCCCTCTCTCTCTGCCCCTCCCCCGTTCGTGCTCTGTCTCTCTCTGTCCCAAAAATAAATAAAAAACGTTGAAAAAAATTTAAAAAAAAAAAAAAGAATTTTAAATGACTCTCAAGGAGTGAAGTCTAAGTGGAATATTACCTACTGATATTTAACCAGGCTCTTGCTTGGGGAGGAAAGCCAGTTTACAATGCAGTCATATCCCTTATTCTCTCCATTTGAGCTTGGTTGCTGAAATCTGCAGTAGATACAGAGATGAAGAGAAGCAACAAGTGAGAACTCTAGAGAATGGAATGAGGAACGCATCACCTCAGGGGATCTCTGCAAGGAGTTTTATATCGTAGGGGAATGTGTCCAAGATTTACTGTGCAATTAGTCCTTTTTTCACTCTATGGAAAACAAACAGAATAGAGACATCAGGGGAAATACTGTGGAGCCAGAGGTCCTGCAACACATTGAGAGAGTCAGTGGGCTCCTGGCTGGTCAGGAATCACAGAAAGCTAAGAGACCACAACAAGACTTGGAATGACAGAAGGAGACAAAGAAGAGAATTAAGCCAGGGACCTTTGGGTTTAAATCTGCAGAGTGGAACTGACAAAATAAGTTGGACACGGAATTTCAACGGACATCTCTTTTCTTCAGATACATGCCTCTGGTAGCTTATTTTTTGAATACATGCCTCTGGTAGCTTATTTTTTGAATTCAAATTTAATTTCAGAAGGGGTGGGGATTTTTTATGACATACTAGAATCAACCAAGTGAAATTGTTTTTGTCAATTTCACGTGGTTCAACCTAGTATTGACTTCACTGTCCTCCTGATCTCCCCAGGGTCAGACAGATTTGGGTTTAAGTTGTGGCTCAGTCATATTCGAGCTTTGTGAATACTGGGCCAACTTCCACTCTAAGATTCACTTTCTTTATCTGGAAAGTGGGAATAATATTATCCTAGGGATGTAGCAAAGATAAAAGGAGTTAATGTTTATTAAGTATCCCAGGAAGTATTCAGTGGCAGTTTTGACTACTTTTGTCATCATCAAACACCTTTCTGGGTCACTCCTCCTTTCTTAAACTCCTTCTCTGATGTTCCATTGCCCTTGAGATAAATTCAGACTTTTCGACAGGTCTTAAAAGGCATTTCATGGCTTCTGGCTTTGGTTTATTGTGACTACCTGTGTTTTTGCCATTCCCATAAAAACACTCACGTCAAAGTGAAATCCTTCTTCCTTTTTTAAAAACGTTTATTTATTTATTTTGAGAGAGAGTGTGAGCAGGGGAGGGGCACAGAAAGAGGGGGAGAGAGAATCCCAAGCAGGACCCAAGCCCTCAGCATGGTGCCCGATGCAGTCCTTGAACCCAGGAACCTTGAGATCATGACCTGAAACCAACAGTCAGATGCTTAATTGACTGAGCCACCCAGAGGCACAAAAGTGAAATCCTTCTATTCCTCGGCAATCCACTGTTTGCTCTCATTTCCTTGGCCTCAAACTCTAGTCCCCCATCTCATCTGTGTCCTTCCTACTAACAGGTGCCATTTCCTCCTGGAAACTTTGAGACACTCTCTATTCTGATTAGGTAACAGAGCTCCCAGAGAACACTGTATCTTGTTCCTCAGTTCACTCACTACCCTTTATTATAATTGTTTCACGTCTCTCTCTCCCTCTGGCAGCAGCTGTATCTGGCTTATTTTCCATTGTGTCCCACAAATGATAGTGCTGGATACATTTTAGGGGCTCAGCCATTCTCTACTAATGCTACCACATTTTAAGAACTTCCATTATAGCAAATTCATTTTTTTTTTCTATTCTCCCAGGTACTTTTCTCTTTAGATACAACTCACAGGTGTGAGGACTGGCTGATGAGGAGAAAAATTCCTGCAACACTACCAGGTATATACAAAAGACTTATTTCATGTAAATAAGCAATTATTAAATACAATGGATTTTGGTTGATTTCAATATTAAGTCTTCCTTTGTTTAGATTTATTTGAATTTTCAAAGGGCAATGGGTATTTAAAGTTATGAACCTAAAAGAAAATGTTTTGGAGTGCCTGGGTGGCTCAGTCAGTTAAGTGTCTGACTCTTGATTTCGGCTCAGGTCATAATCTCATGGTTAGTGGGTTCGAGCCCCACATTGGGCTCTGTGCCTGCTTGGGATTCTCTCTCTCCATCTCTCTCTACCTCTCCTATGCTTGCTTGGGCACACCTCTCTCTTTCAAAAAATAAATAAACTAAAAAAATTTTTAAAAATTTTAAAGAAAATGTTCTAAACATGATTGAAAAATGTTATTTACAAGATAGGCAAGGTAATCAGAGGAGAAAGTTCTTATTAAATGATACTTTAATCAATGTTACAGAATATTGTTTAGGTTTTCTTTCAAAATATTGCTTTCAACTTTTATAAGGTTATTATTTTGAGAAAGAACGGGCACCTGTGTGCACATGCACATACAGGCACACATGAGTGGGGGCGGGGGGCAGAGAGAGAGGGAGAAAGGATCCCAAGCAGGCTCCATGCTGCCAGCGCAGAGCCTAATTCAGGGCTTGATGTCATGAACCATGAGATCATGACCTGAGCTGAAATTGAGTCAGATGCTTCACTGACTGAGCCTCCCAGGCTCCTCTCAATTTTTTATTTGATTTATTTAGCTTACTTTTTTTTTTTTATATATGAATAAGAGCTTAATTTACTCTAGCTCAGTAGAAGAAGAAAAAAAAATAACAAGATATTTGGATAAAGATACGAACATTTTTATTTCAGGATGGTGTGCTCTCTAATTTAGAAAGAGGCTGGAAAGAAAAAACACAATATGATGTTCCTTCACAGTTCACACAATATTCTTAGCACTTCTGTATTCTGGACACCAAATGTGTGGTAGTTTTTCCCTCTCTAAGCATTTCTGCGATCTAGCTGGGTGTCCCATCAATTTGTCTCAATGCTGACTCTATCTACCTAGAGACAACTATCAGATCCCGCAGGTTAGAGGCTCAGTCTCACAACACTGCCTTCATCTCAAATGCTGACTGTAAGTACAGGTTGTTACTTATGCTTCTGATGACTGTTAGAAATCAGAGGTTCCCATGACCCCCTCTTCAGGTTTGATCAGTGTCCTAGAACAGCCCACAGAACTCAGGAAACCAGTTTACCTATTACATTCCCAGCTTATTATAAAAGGATATAATTTAGAAGCAGTCAGATGGAAGAGATATTTTCATGCCCTCTCTCTGAGCAAGCCCTTGTCTTGGCCTGCACAGCTAATGATGTTTGCCCAGCCCCTTCCTTCTGCGTTTTATGGAAGCTTCATTACAAAGGCATAATTGGATAAGTCATGACTTTTTTTCTCTCAGTTTTATTGAGATATATTAATATTGTATACATTTAAGGTGTACAGCAGAGTGATTTGATATCTATCTACCTTGCAAAAGGATTACACAATAACTTAACATCCATCACCTCATATAGCTACAAATATTTTCTTATCTCGTGATGAGACCTTTAAATATTTACTCTTAGCAGCTTTCAAATATATAATACAGTTTTTCTAATGATAGTCACCACTATATATCACATTTTCTTTATCCACTCATCTGTTGATGAACACCTAGGTTGTTTGGCTTGGCTAATATAAATAATGGTGCAAAAAATAGGGGGCCTGGATGTTACTTCCGGTTAGTGAATTCTTTCCTTTGGATATATGCCCAGCAGTGGAATGGTTAGTTTATATGGTAGTTCTATTTTCACTTTTTTTTTGGAGCCTCTGTAGTGTTTTCCATAGTGGCTATGCCAATTTACATTCCTACGAGCAGTGTAAAAGCGCTTCCTTTTCTCCATATTCTTGCCAGAACTTGTTATGATTTGTCTTTTGGATAATAGCCCTTCTAACAGGTGTGAGGTGATATCTCATTGTGGTTTTGATGCTCAGTGATGGTGAGCACCACTTCATGTACCTTATGGCTATTTGAATATCTTCTTTGGAAAAATATATATTCGGCTCCTTTGCCCATTTTTAAATTGATTTGATTTGATTTTTTGCTGTTGAGTTGTATGTATGTATTATCTATCTATCTATCTATCTATCATCTATCTTTATGTTTGTATATATTTGGGTATTAACCATTTATCAGATGTGTGGTTTGCAAATATTTTCTCCCATTTCATAGGTTGCTTTTTCATTTTAGTGATTATTTCCTTTGCTGTGAAGAAGTTTTTATAGTTTGATGTAGCCACTTGTTTATTTTTTATTTTGTTGCCTGTGCTTTTGGTGTCCTAGGAAATTGCTCACAAGACCCATATCAAGGAGCTTTTTGCCTGTGTTTTCTTCTGGGAGTTTTAGGGCTTCATCCATTTTGAATTAAGTTTTGTGAGTGGTATAAGATAGATGTGTAGTTTAATTCTTTTGCAAGTGGATATAAATTCTACCAATACCATTTATTGATGACACTCTCCTTTCCCCACTGAGTATTCTTGGCTTACCTTTTCAAATATTAGTTGACTGCATATGCATGAGTTTACCTCTGTGCTCTTGATTCTGTTGCATTGGCCTTTGTGTCTGTTTTTATGCCAGTACCACTCTGCTTGATTATTATAGCTTTATAATCTAGTTTGAAATCAGGACGTGTGATACCTCTAGCTTTGTTTTCTTTCTCAGGATTACTTTGGCTATTTGGGGTCTTTTGTGGTTCCAGACATATTTTAAGATTATTTTTTTCTAAAAACTGTAGTTGGAATCTTGATAGAGATTGCATTGAATCTAGAGATGGCTTTGGGTAGTGTGGACATTGTAACAATAATACTTCCAATCTATCTTTCCATTTATTTGTGTTATCTTCAATTTCTTTCATCCATGTCTAGTAGAGGTCTTTCACCTACTTGGTTACATTTATTTGTAATTATTGTTTTTGATACTATTTTATAAATGGGGTTGTTTTAATTATTTATTTTTTAGATAATTCATTGTTAGTGTATAGAAACACTTAATTTTTTTCATGTTTTGATTTTGTATCCTTTAACTCTACTGAACCTGTTGATAGATCTAAAATATTTTTTTGGTAAAATCTTTAGGGTTTTCTATACAATCATGCCATCTGCAAAGAAAGACAATTTTACATCTTGCTTTCTGATTCATTCATTCATTCATTCATTCATTCATTCAGTTTTGCCTAACTGCTATGGCTAGTGCTTCCAGTGCTATGTTGAATATGACTCATGGAAGTGGGTACCCTTCTCTTGTTCCTGATTTCAGAGGAAAAGTGTTCAACCTTTCAACTTTAGGTCTAATGTTAGCTCTGGGCTTGTCATAAATGGTCTTTATTATATTGAGTTATCTTCTTTCCATACCTAATTTGTTGAGAATTTTTAACATGAATGGATGTAGAATTTTGTCAAATGCTTTTCTTCTACCTATTGAAATGATCATAAGATTTTTATCTTTCATTCAAATTAATGCAATATATCATATTTGTTAATTGCTCCCATGGATGAATCCCACTTGATTATACTGTATGATCCTTCTAATGTGCTGTTGAATTTGGTTTGCTGGTATTGTGTTGAGAATTTTTGCATCTATATTCATCAAGGAAATTGGCCTGTAGTTTCCTTTTCCCATAGTCTCCTTCTCTGGCCTTTGTGTCCAATTCTTGTCTTGTAAAAGGAGTTTGGGAGTGTCCCTCCTCTTTAATTTGTGCATTTTCCAGTTTTCCTCCTGTTATCAGTTTCTAGTTTCAATACATTGTAGTCGGGGGAAAAATGTGTGTATGATTTGAATTGTCTCAAATTTATTTACTCCACTATATTGACAGAATCATCCATGTTTACAATTAGCCAATTAGAAATATAGAAAGTAAAGGTTTTTCATGTTTGCTGCTAAAAATTATAGGATATAGCAGGGATCATTTATTGCATTCTTTGTAGCAAATTGCTCCAATGGCTTGGTCCTCTTCTTTTGCTTGTATTTACTGTAGAAACATGTTTTATAATCCTATCTGAAAATGTGCATTTACTCCATTACCACTCTGTTATCGCCTACCCAAATGTTGTCCTTGCAAAATACAAACAAAAAAGTGCTTGTATGAATGGGACTTCAAAAAGAAATTGTATTTATTGCCTGGTGTTTCACGTTCTCAGAGGACTTTTAGTAGCATAGGCTTTTACTAAAAAAAGAAAACCATTCTGTATTAATTGCCCTTTCACAGTATAAATGCTTAATCTCCAACAAAACATTATTTCCTATTATTCTTTTCTCCTAAGGAATGCCAGGGCAGAATCAAAATTTTCAAACTTTATATAAAGGAAGGATGTTTTTCCTCTTATTTTATAACTGATTTTTCTGATCATAGAAAATAAAATGGACACTACTGAATATTTTTTTTAACTTTGTAGGGTAGAAAGAAAAAAAAATCCCATAGTTCCACCTATAAGAGATAATACCCTTAAACTTCCCTCATTGTTGTTGTTTGTTTTAAATGTTTATTTATTTTTGAGACAATGCGAGTGACAGAGTGCAAGCAGGGGAGGGGCAGACAGAGGGAGACACAGAATCCGAAGCAGGCTCCAGGCTCTGAGCTGTCAGCCCAGAGTGCAACGTGGGGCTCGAACCCACGAACCATGAGATCATGACCTGAGCTGAAGCTGGATGCTTAACCGACTGAGCCACTCAGGTGCCCCAAACTTTCCTGGCTTTTTAAACAGCTCAGTTTCTTCAAGCACTCTGCACCCATTCTTCACCAAGCCACAGGGCACTTTTAGAAACCCCTGTGCATGAATCTCCCCTGGCACCAACTTGGTGCCTCATATTTCCCATTCCATTTTCTCCTACCTCCTTGTTATCCTTCTGACAGCAGAGAAGGAGTGTGTTGATGGTGATGCTGTCAGACCGATCAAACTCTCCTTCCTCCAAGTCTAGAACCATCTCAGCAGTGGGGGCCTGCTGGTTGATGCAGGCCATAGACTTTTTGAAGGTTTATGTTAGATCATCTCCTTGATTCGTCATTTCAGCTTGCCTTCTCATCATTGTCCCTTGGGGCCAACCCTACACCCCATGGTTTCATAGCCTCTTAACTGCTATGACTACGCTGAACTCTTGGAACCCTAGGTGACCACAGGACACTACTTTCTTAAAAATGGTGTTTGGACACATCTATTTTGTGCATACTGCCTTCCTCTTGACCCCTGAAAGTGCATTTACGGGGCTGCAGATGAGGAAGTAGTAATTATTTTTATGGCTCTTGACACCTAATGCCAAGTTATTACTCTTATTAATTAGCATGCAGTCTATATTGATAATAAAATTTTATCTGACAACGTTTTTTTGTTGTTGTTGTATGACTCCATTTATTTATTAATTTATTTTTTGAAATTTATTGTCAAATTGGTTTCTTGACAACGTTTTTTAAGCACACATTTACCTAGTTTATTTCTGTCTTTTAAAACGACTTTTGTTCAGGTTTTATTGAGTTCTCACCTTTCACTTGTTTTTTGGCAGGATCTTCCACTGCCTTTGTGATTGCGGAAGGTCTACATACACTTTCAAAATGTTTATGATCTCCCTATAGTTCATGTTTTCTTTTGGGTTTCTTTATCTGTCTAATTCATTTATCTAAAATTTTAGCATATAGTCTGATGTGGCACAGTAACATGATCGTTTTAAAATTTCCAAACAGATAATTATTCCAATTTGAAGCACTGGGAAACTCCAATCTAGGTCAATGTAAACTCTCTAGATAATAAAGTAGAAATTGCACTCTGGTTCTGTGTTTCCACTAAGCTCTCATATGCTTGATATTGATTGTATTCTGTTTCGTTTATTATATATGATTTTTGCTGGTTCTTCACTGTTTTAATTTATGTTGTTTTTTGATATGTGTTATTCATCTGGTACAGTAAGATTTATTAATTTACTTTATTTACAATTTCAAAATGTGCTTTGTCTTCTAGATGAATTTTAGAATAATTTTCACGGGAATTCAGTTTTTTTTTTAATTTTTATTTATTTGTTTTGAGAGGGAGAGAGAGTGTGAGCAGAGGAGGGGCAGAGTGAAAGGGAGAGAGAGAGAATCTCAAGCAAGCTCTGTGCTGTCAGCTGAGAGCCTGACACTGGGCATAAACTCACATATTGTGAGATCATGACCTGAGCCGAAATCAAGAGCCTTAGCTTAACTGAGTGAGTCCCCGAGGTGCCCTGGGAATTCAGCTTAATTTATCATAAGGCCAGAATTGTCATTTTAAAAATACTTATTTATGCATTTCAGAAACATAACAGATTTAGGCTTGGTAAGGATTTCTCTTACTTCTCTAAGTGAAGTTGTATTATTTTTTTTTTGTAAAGGACTATAATATTTGTATTTATGTTATTATTAACTTAGACTCTTACTTGCTACTGTGAATGAGTTTTTGTTTTATCTTTTATTTTATTATACCTTTAATTTGGTTACCATACAATCAAATAATTGATATTTGGACATTTATTTTGTACCTAAGCTTTTTAATATTCTCTACTCAAGTGGAATATATTTTAAATTTTCACGGAGCACCTGGGTGGCTCAGTCGGTTGAGCGGCCGACTTCGGCTCAGGTCATGATCTCACGGTCTGTGAGTTCAAGCCCCGTGTCGGGCTCTGTGCTGACAGCTCGGAGCCTGGAGCCTGTTTCGGATTCTGTGTCTCCCTCTCTCTGACCCTCCCCCATTCATGCTCTGTCTCTCTCTGTCTCAAAAATAAATAAACATTAAAAAAAATTAAAAAAAAATTTTCACATACATTTTCTTGGATTTCTGCAAATAATGAGCCATATCTGATCATTCCTTTTGGTTTTTATGTGCAGACTACTTACGACAAAGTGCCTGCATGAAATCCCATTTTCTGTTTCTGGATTTGGGTGCTGGTTTCTTGAATGTGTTCACTCCCTGAACATTCATCAGGATATACACTTATGATCCATGCACATTTCTGCAATAATTTTTTTTTAATCCCTCATCAAACATTGTACTGCTGAACAAATGGCAGGGTGTATAAGAAGTATTTTGATGCTGATTAAAAACATAAACCCTTGGGTACACTGCCTCAAAGATTCTGACTCAGGACATCTAAAAAGGACACAAAGCACCTGATTCTGCTGAGAGTCACAGGTGATTCTCAGTCAGGAATCAGGAAATCTCTGTCACATTTTAGGTACTCTGCTGAGTCCATTTTTTTCAGTGCTTGGTAGTACTTAGTGTCTCAGGGAAGAAACCTGAGATCTCTGTCCTCCCTCCTCTACTACCTATCCTGCTATGACCTGGGAATTTTGCCCCCTTGGTAAATAAGGAAAGAGTATGAGGCTGGTGGAAGCAGCCTGTAGATAAAACTCAGGCTCCCTGAGCATGTGGTAGCAGCCGGGCCATGGGTCACTGCAGCTGATGAGGCTCTGGTTCTTTCCTTTCTGTCTCCAGATAGATGCTGCTGCTACTGCGTTTTAGAATCTGAAGGAAGCTCTGAGCCTGGATTGAATTCCTCAATACTAATCTGTTTACATTCATGTAACAGGAATTCATCCTGATCTCCTGTGAATGACTTCCTTTATTCAGAGCCTCACCCATTTCCCATGCCAGCCCTTCATCTGTGTTTTAGTCAAGAGTCAGGCATCTGGGTAAATAGAAATCAGGCATCATAATAAAGTAGAAATTTCAGGAGAACAATTTTAATAACATCTTCTTCCTTGAAAATGGCACAATGTTTAATCAACACGAAATTTGCCAAAACAATTATGAAAGTAGATGGATATAGATGTAAATACATAGTTTTATGATGTGAAAAGAATTCACACCTTGGAGTCCTAACACATTAATCTCTCTCTGTAACATCATCAGTGTATTTGAGCACAGACCTGGGGTCAGAAGAGAGGTTTTCTTCAAGGCTCTGTCACCTATTTTCATCTTGGACAGGTCCCTTAAACTGTCTAGATCTTTCCTTGCAAAATGGGGTCTGGAGTCTGTAACCACTTAGGTATTTTTTTAGGTGTGTGGCTTTGTTACATAATGAGGTCTTGGGGCGTTCTGAGATCATAAGCGATAGAAAGAAAGCCTAATTACTGTTATGCTTCTTATAGCAAAATATGGTGCATTTTAGAAATTTTCAAGAGAAATGTAACAAATACGTAGATTGACTTGTAGTTCCACATTCTCATTAACTAGCATTTATATGCCTGGTTAGACTTTTGAATAGCATTTTCTTGTACACTTTTGAATTATAAGATTTGGATTTGGAGTTCACAAATATTCTGTATTTTTAAAAAATTATATAATATCTATCATCTATGTATATGGGTATATATACAAATAAACATATTTAAAATATTATTTGAAGCAACTCCTATTAGTTTAGCTTTCCTGGAAATCACATTGCTTCCTGTGGTGGAAAAAAAAGTTAAATTTGTTCATTTTTAGTGATCCTGTGTTAGTGAAAGCATAAGCATTTGTAATTTTTACAAACCAAACTTGAGAACCAGACCTTAAGTTCTGAGGAATACAGAGTGAATAATGACAGTCGTCACTGAAAATTACAAGTTCTAGAATATCCAAGCAAGTTTGAGAAATGAACATCATTTTGCTCAGTTGACTTTGTTGTGATCCCAGAGAGCCATGAAGATGGCGACGAAGAGTGAGGACATTATGACATTAAGAAGGAAGCTATAGTTTGATTCTCCCTGACAAGGAAATAAAGGAGAAAGATACCCTGCTTTCATGAAGGTAAACAGGGTAACAATAAGTACAGAAGCTGGAAGCTGTGCAGGCTAATTTTGAACTAGGAAAAAAAAGCATCTCCAAAGTCATCATTAAGTTATCCATCCATATAATAAAAATGCACTAAGTAGCCTGCATAGATCAGGCATAGAAGATAGAAAGACAGTAAGTTCTACACCTCAAGGGGCTTAGGAGTTCAAGGACAAAGACAGTAAATAGATAAGAACATAAAGTATAATAGGCTGCACAGTAAAATCTTGCTTAGAGAAAAGGGGACAGTCTTAGAATGTCTTTTAGAGCCTAGCCTTCAGTATTTTGCCAAACTCCCTGACAATTCTAATATTCTTCCAAAGTTACAAACAGTTGTGTAGGTAGAGTCATTTAAGGGATGTGTTCAGTGGTTAGGGTTCCAGAGTAGTGGGGCCAAAAAGAACAACTTGTATCTTAGGTATGGTAATTTTTGTTGACGTCAAGGACACATTTATAGTCCTTTTTCTTTTCTTGATTTATGAAATTGACAGAAAATCCTCTCATTTGTCCTAAGAATTTCAGTTGTCTCAAATAATTTTCACCTATCACAAATTTGTCTACAACTATCTTTCCAAAGTCTTTATTGTATGTATTAGTACATGTATAAAACCAGTATATGAATTGAACAATCAGGGAGGAATGAGCTCACTAACATAAAGAAATTAGAATGAAACTCTATGGCTTTCTAAAGTGATAAGTCAGTGTCATAAACTCTTTATGACTCTCAGCAATCAGATATATCCTAATTAGGAACAGATCAAAAATTAAATCTGAGAGTTGAAAACAGCTAACGGAAGCAATACATATAACATATCATACTGTAAAAAAATGAAAACATGGATACATTAAGTCTTGGTTCATTTAAAGGATTTTGGCTGGGGGTTGACCACTCAAGGCTTTAAAAGAGATTCATTAGACTGTTCCTGGGAAACGTTTGTTTCACCTCAGTGGCAGCCACTGTGATGTATATTTCTTCTCCAAAATTGTCATCTTTCCCTTTTCACTGACCTCCTCTCAAGGTTACAAACATTTTCCCTCATCTGCTCTCCGGCAAGTAAGAGAGAGGCTGGGAAGGATCGAGAGTTCAGGGCTTGTGGTGCATCCCACCTTTCCTCAACTGTATAACATCTTATTCTTTCTCTAATTGGCTCCAACCAATTTCTCCATGTCTTTAATTACTAGTTTCCTCTGTGAATACTTTCCTTTATCCATGTATTAAAAGCAAGGTAAAGCCCGGCATTAGTACAGTGCAAAATGATAAAAGAAAATACATTAAATGTAAAAATTGTTTGAGGTGTCAGCCCATTGTTCAAGGAGATCAGGATTCCTCTGAAAAAGAGAATGACTTTCTGTGAGTGTGTGTGTGTGTGTGTGTGTAGTTTATCCATCTCCAACAAGATCTCAAAGC
Source organism: Panthera uncia (assembly GCF_023721935.1). Lineage (NCBI taxonomy): Eukaryota > Metazoa > Chordata > Mammalia > Carnivora > Felidae > Panthera > Panthera uncia. The sequence continues at coordinate 46,795,035 of NW_026057577.1, read as the reverse complement.
ATTTTTAAGCTCTTGCCACACTGTTTTTTTCTACGTGAAGACCAATGGCTTCCTCCTGATGGAAAAAAATTTTCCTAATATCTCTTTTTATCTCCATCAATATTTCACCCTCAACCAACTCCTAAAGTAAATGAAGCTGCTATGGTGAGACACAGGTGAAATCCCCAGAGGTTCAGTAAGGACCGATAATTTATGCCATATGGCCCTCCATTAAACCTTTTCTTCCCTCCATCTTGGAATTCTGCAGTCCTCAGTAATAGGCTGTGCTACTGCAAAGCAGAACACTTTCTTTTGTATTCTCCTTTCTTGCAGCATTTGGGTATGTTGCTCCTGTGTCTGAGCTTCATTGGGGGTAAGTTATGGTGTTTGCTGAGCGCCTGCCCCTCTTCTAGATTTCTTCCTGTTCCAGTCATACTGAACAATGTTTGAGCTCTAGTGAAAGCTTTGATATGCCCTTGTCTTCCTCTCCACGTCACATCCTCCCAATGCATTATTTAATGAATTAGCGTTTCTTTGGAAGAGATTCCTCTTATAGTTCATTGGCAAGGTTTTTGGTTTCACCTTTCTACTAACCCTGACTTGCTTATAAGACCTGAGGATATTTTTATGGGATTCTTTTTTTTTTTTTTTTTTGAGTCACAAAGAAACCTCAATTCTTAGAGAAAGTGTTTAGAGACAAAAATTTCTAAACTTTTTTCACCTTTGGATCTGAGATGTTTCCATGAGGTTGGAGCCACTTTTGTGTAGAGATGATGTTATCCTCGTGATACGGGCTTATTGATAAGATACACTAATAATGGGTTGAACTCACAGTTTATAACATGTATACATAACTCTCATCAAAAACTGTAAAGAGAGACTGTGGAGGACAGGGAGCAGTGGTATTGGGTTGAGTGGAGGGTTGCTTAACTCTATGAGCCTGGACATACATGGCACAAATCCTAAGTTAGCTCTAAATCTCACCCTCCAGTGACAAGCTAATGTGTCCTCTACCCCTTGAGACCTAAGATCTGGACTCAAATGCAATAAAAGGTCTATCTCCAAACACTTGAAAACACATCTGTATACTCAAAGTCTGCTTATTTTTTTCCTAAGTGGTACTTAACCATTGTCTTAAATAAAAAAATAAATAAATAAAAACCCTCACCCCAGCTGTGCTTGCGCTAGTAGCTGGATTCAAGCTGCTGTAAACTACGTTGTTGAAATATTCCTCATTTTTCACTATGATACTTGATTGCAAATAGCAGCCGTTATTTTCTCTCCCACACAGATCATAACCAGTGGAATATAAACCTAGTGATAGCAGATAGGGCTCAAAGTATTGGATTTATCAGTACCTGAAAGCATCTTCAAACCCTAAAATAAAAGGTACTGAAAACTGCTGCTTGGTCCAAAGCATGTAGCCCCAGCTTTTCTCTCTTGACTTTAATTGTAAAGGTAACAAAATGGCTTTAGCTGGGCCTGCCTAGGGCTGTGAAGTCTATTTACTCTAGTGGCTTGCAAACCAGAATCACCTGGAGGGCTTGTTACAACAGCTAGAGGGCTCTGCCCCCAGAGTTTTTGAGCCAGTGGGTCTGAGGCAGGAATGGAGAATTTGCATGTCTATCAAGTTCTCAGGTGATGCTGGTCTGATAGCCTCTCCTTGAAAACAGCTGAGTTACTTTGTGGACGCTGAAGGAGTAAAGCTGATCAACTACCTCCATTGCAGGGGCCTGAGAAGAGAGCTTTGAATTACTTTTCGAATGCGGTAACCCTGCCCCCCTTCCCGCCCTCTGGAGCACACCTTCCAGTGGATAACGGATTCAATCAATTTTACCCATCAGGAAGCTTACTTGAAATCCTAGCAGGGGAAGCAAGTAGAAGGAATGGAATGAAAACCCAAAAATACGTGGTCAAGTTTTGCCTTTTCCTAAGGGATTGTTGCTCTGTCGAGGAGAAGAGAAAGGTCAAATAAGGTTGTTTTTTTTTTTTTTTTTTTTTTTAAAACTGTTAAGAGCAGTGATCAAAATTTTGCTTTTTGAGGAAGTAGGAGTAGGAGGATCACAGAAGAGTATACTTTTGGAGGTACCTACAAAACATTTTTAACAAAACACTAGTTTCCTCGTCCTTTTTGGATGGCAGGATGTTGCTATTTCAGAAGACTTTAGGACTCGGCCACTGGATTCCACAAAGGTGAGGAAGATTTCTGTCTTTGCGGGTTATTACGCTGGAATTTGTTAGCTGTGTGCTTCGGAAAGTCTATTTCTTTAAGCCTCTGTTTTGTCGTCTAAAAAATGGGAATACCATTTCTCCGAGGAGAAAGCTTGTGGCTCTTAAATGAAGCAATGCTTTGAAATGCTGAGTACATTGCTTAGTCTGTAATACACTTCGTAAGTGGTAGCAAAGTAAATAGTGAGAGGTTAATGATGTATAAGAGTTTAAACAAACAGGAAAAGATTTTTATTTTTATTTATTTTAATGTTTTTTCATTTTTGAGAGAGAGAGAGCATGAGGAAGGGAGGGGCAGAGAGAGAGGGAGACACAGAATCCAAAGCACGCTCCAGGCTCCGAGCGGTCAGCACAGAGCCTGATGTGGAGTTTGAACCCACAAACTGCGAGATCACGACCTGAGCTGAAGTCGGATGTTTAACCGACTGAGTCACCCAGGTGCCCCAAACAAAAAAAAGACTTGTAAAGGGAGCGTATTAATTTTTTAGTGTGGCTGTTATGAATGACCACAATCTTAGTGGGTTAATGTAGTAGGATTCTCGCACAGAGAGGACCCTGAAGCAATCTTTGCCCCGGAAGCAACTTTGTCATTGCAGCATGGGCTCGGTGATTTTGTACTTGAAAAACTGAGCCCTAAGCACAGCGGGGTGTAGCCTTTTATGCAGTTGCTACTTTGTCTCTCATATATGGTGACACATATAGTCTGATAGGACACATTCCAAGTTACTGTCCTGTGAGAGCTATGCATACATATATAGGAGTTGATTGGGCCTAATTGCACATTGCCTTCCTTTGTTCTGAGAAGGTCTCTGCCACATTCCTTAGGGAGGGGCTCTACTTCCACCTGTCTTCCTGGGCTAAAAGCAAGATGGTAATAAGGCTGTATTCCATTTTGGAGACTGTAGCAGAGAATTTGTTTCCTTGCCGTGTCCAACGTTTAGAGGCTTCCCATGTTCCTTGGCCCATGGCTTTCTTCTTCTGTGTTGAAGTCAACAAAATAGCATCTCCCTACTCCTGCTTTTGTTCATCATCTCCTTGTCTGGGATTCCACTTGTTGGCTCCCTAATGTGATTACATTGGGCTCATTCAGGTGGTTCAGGATAAACTGATTATTTTAAGGTCAGCTGATAAATATCTTTAAACTACAACCTTACCTGCCTTGAAGGGTAGTATACTAATAGGTTCTGGGAATGGGCCATCACTATTTGGGGAGGTAGGGATCTTATTCTGCTTTCCATTAGAGGGGAAGTTCATGTTTATTGTGTTCCATGAAGATCCATTTGAGGCTTGGAATGTGATGCATTTATTCATTCACCAGCACATACTAAGTATTTTTATCTATTTCATTAATCACTGGAGAAAAAAAAAGTAAGACAATTTCTTGTAACAGCTTAGGGTCCACCAGTGGGACGCAGATATACGGAAGTGGAATAGTGGAAATCAGTACAATGGAGGACCCAATGAGGGAGTGGCACATTCTACTGAGAATGGATTTGGGAAGATTTCAGGGAAGATCAGATAAGAAAGATGCTTGAGTCTTGGATTGTCTTTATTCAAGAAATCATGACAGTCAAAGGATGCACAGGGAGCATAATGACATAATGTGATGAAGGCTGCATGGAACATACAAGTAATTTAGCATAATAAGAACATGCAGAGTGATAGGCTGGAAAGATAGATATTTGAGATTTTGATTCCTATTTATCTATTGCTCTCTTGGTATAACCATGCATTACCTGAATTCTAGTAGTTTGGCTTTATTGTAAAGCCAGTGGGGGGCAGTAAGTCTAGTTATGATGAAGCCAGATTACAGAGGTAATCTGTAATTTTGTTATTACAGAAGGTTTTTTTTTTTTTTTTCATTTAAAAGATCACTCACAAAATACATATCCATAGATTTATTTTCTGTCATCTAGCTGAATGTGTTAAGTGTTTGGGATACCTTTCTTAAATTTAAAAGTCAACAGGATTGCCCAGGAGTTTAGATGAATTTCTTGTCCTGACCATGATCACTCACCTGATGCAAATTATCTAATTACTCATCTTCAACTCTATGCCAACCATATGATACATGTTTGTGTTCTGGAGATAAAGGAAGCCCTGTCCATGACCTTGATTATTAAGGCAGAGAATATAATTACGCAATTGTGGCAAGGAATGGAAATGAGATGTCCATACTTACTTGGCCTTACTACCCACTGCTTTGTAATTATTTCCATGCGTCTACTGGTTTTGTGTACTTAACACTATTAATGTCTTTAAAAGAAGGGGCTTAATTGTAGCAGTTGCTCAGAAAATCAGTATTAACTCTCTTCCTTCTTCAGTTGACACAGCCGTGGAAAATGGTTGCCGGGGACAGCTTTGCATGTTGATTTAAATGGATAGTTGTTTAAAGAAACTATACTGTCGTTTGTAAGTCATGGTAGATCGTTGTTTGGATTTTAGTGTCCTCAACACAATCTCTTAAAAATGTCTTTTTTTTTTCCTTTTCTCTCCCTAACATTTAACTTCATAAGGCTTTTTATTTTTTTTTATGCTGAGTGGTTCAGCCTGGTTGCATTCTTGTGCTGCCTTGAAAGGGACCTTGGATATTTGTTTGATGTTAAAATTTAAAACACGATCATAACTCATACCTGCCTTTCCTAGAAGCTGCTACTTGCTAGAACAGACCTGCACTGAGTACGTTTTATTTTGGTAGAGAGTGCATGTGCATACGTGGAGGAAGGGCAGAGTGAATCTCAAGCCGACTTCACACTATGAGCATGAAGCCGGATGCAGGACTCAATCCCAGGAACCTCATTCATCACCTGAGCTGAAACCAAGAGCCAGATGATGAAATGACTGAGCCACCCACGCGTCCCTTAGACGTTTTTCTTAAGGTGTTGATTTTGACATTCTTTTACAACGGTCAGGTAGAAGGGGCAGACCCCATTTGGTCCTCATGATTGATGATACAAAATAACTTTTTGGGTCTGCCCTTCTTCCCCACTAGTTTCTGTTGCCTTCAAATGTCTTGGTATTTCCCACATGCAGAGAGGGCTGTATGATCTACTTATGTTGCTTTTCAACCTGGTTACCATCAGTGGAGACTTGAGTGCCCACATAGACTACGCACATAATCCTTGAGTCTAAGTCTGAGAATTAATGCTCTGTTCACAAAATTCTTCTTCTCCTTCGGATCCTTCATCGAGTGTCTCAGGGCATGCAGGGCCTTGTAACAAAATACCAAATGGTTGTGCATAGTTCAGGACTCTGGGAAGTCCAAGATCAAGGCACAGGTAGATTGTGTGTGGTGTGAATCTACTTCCTGTTACACTGTGTCCCCAGGGAGCTCTGTTTGCTCTTATAAAAGAAAATCATGTCAGTCACGGAGGTTCCACCCTAATGGCCTAAGGACCTTTCAAAGGCCTCACCTTGTAACACCATTAACTTGGGGGAGTGGATTTCAGCATAGTAATTTTGGAGGGACGCGTTGATCCCATTGCATTTGGTCTTCTTGACCCTTGTCGGTGCCCCATGAGGCTGACCTGTCTGGATTGCATTGACGTGCTGCTTGTCTGCTCTTCAGCTTACAGTATTCTTCAGCAAATGGAGAATTAGCAGATGGGATAGAGGAAGAAGAACCTCTTGCACCCTTCATGTGTGGTTGCTATCAGGAGGCCCTTACAACATAGTTTATCTTAGGTACTTCTTCAGTCTTCCCCTGCAGATTTAGGCCTGGTAAAAGTATCCATTTGTGTACAGTTGGTTCATTAAATTATTTTGTAATAATTCTGGTCCTTCAACTTACTTTTTTGTGTTTTCTCCTAATTCTATTACCCTTGAAAAACCTTTCACCTCTGATTATTACTGGACAAAATCAAACAATTAAATGAATTTGTGTCCCTACAAGTTGATAGTCCTATACTACAGTTGGGCCTTCAATAACTAGTGTGTTGACTTTGTTATTTTTTTTAAATTTTTTGTAATGTTTATTTATTTATTTTTGAGAGAGAGAGAGAGAGGGGGGGGGGGGAGGGGCCAGAGAGGGAGGGAGATACAGAATCTGAAGCAGGCTCCAGGCTCGGAGCTGTCAGCACAGAGCCTGATGCGGGGCTTGAACTCAAAAACTGTGAGATCATGACCTGAGCCAAACTCGGACGCTTAACTGACTGAGCCACCCAGGCGCCCCTTGACTTTGCTATTAAATGCACCTTAGATGCATCACATCTCTGGGATGTCCGTAGTAACTTCAATAAACCCATCTTGTTATGCTCACGTCTTACGGGATGATAGATCTATTTTCTTTGTAATAGTCCAGCAAAGTTCTGGGACCCTCTAGTTAGCCTCAATTAGGACCACTACATGTTCCTAAACCCATCAACCTGGTAAGTGTATATACAAATGAGTTTAAATCACTTAGGGCCTGATACTGGATCTGAGGATTTGTTCAAATGCCATGAGATTTGGGTTGAAAAATGCTGATACCTGGTTCCGTTAGTTTCTAGGGCAGTGGCATATGAAGTCTTAGGTCCAATCAAGGAAGACTGGCAGGATCCCCTGCCTTGGGGAGTGGGGTGTGGGGGTACTATTTACACAGGTTCTGAACCACAAACTCTGTAGCACATTGTAGACTCCCCAGACCAGCAAAATGGGTAGGTGGTCGTCCTTCTCAGTACCTAGCCTAGACCCCCTGGTTTTGCTTAGCTAAGCTTGCCTGCAGTTCTCCTCAGTCCTACTTACCTGCAAGGAGAAACCCCACATTTCCTGAAGAAAAACAAATCTAGTAATAATGTATCCAAGGTACTCCTAGAAAAAATGATGATTTCACAGACAGAAGTCATGCCCAAAGAAATGGTTCTGTATGCTATTATTAAGCTATTTATTTTATTACTTTTTTTCTAACCTAGTCAGTAACACAAGATAAAAATGGTTATTAGAGTTAGGCCAACAAAGAATTTAGTTTTTTTTCTGGGGCTATCTAGTTACACTCGATTCAACATGTATCACTCCTGAAAATTGAGTCAGAAGTTGGAGGAGTCTTCATGGCTTCTTTCATTCTCTTTTATAAGATAACACGTTAAGATTGGCAAAGAGAATATAGGTAAGCAGTATGAGAACTCTTGAACTTGTGTGCGGTATACAGCTGACCTTTAAGGAAAACGTGGAGTTTTCCTTCCCTAACAAAGTGAAGCATTTCTGAGATACTATGCATACTGCATCAGAAAAAAAAAATTATTTAAAGCTTTCCTTTGAATGGGTTTTTCAAAACTGTGGAATTCAACATATTTTTACTTCAGCTCCCTTGATTGTTGATAAAATGCCTCTTAGATACCCAGATAGTTTCTTAGTAGAGACAAACTTAATTTAAAAAACTGTATTATAATAATAATGTTGTCCATCTAATGGCATAAATTACATAATTTTCCATTTATGGAGGTTTTTGGCTTGGTTTACAGTATGCAAATAAAGAGAAAGCCAGAGCCTGGTTAGGGAAAAAAAATAAATGTTGTACAAAATGGCTGGATTGTTGGTTTATTTATTTTTCCCCTCACTCATGTTGATTGTAATTACACATAGTCACAAGTACAAAATTCGGGTAAAGAATATATGACAACAGACCCTGGTTTCTTAGGTATGGATGATAAATTAAAGTAATGTGCAATGTGTTTAATAATTTGTGGCGCTTAGTGTAAGATTTTGATTCTAGTTTATGAGGGCATTTTTTTTTTCTTCTGACATTTCCAGTAGAAGCAAGTAAATTATTTGAACAGTTATAATGTTGTACTGATAGAAATGCTCAAGGGAAAAAAAGTTGTTGGGAACACCTTCATTCTAGGACAATTTGTTCACTCTTGAACAAAGAAATTGTTTTTTTAAAGGGTAACAGTACAACTTAGCTTACAGTTTGCAAAACACTTATCTCATTTTGATCTCACTTGGGAAGCCAGGTGAGAGCTAGGGGTCTGAATCAAAATTCAGTGTTAGCTCTCGATACAAAGTGGGTGAACTATTTTCTAGTGTAAAGTCTTCAGGGTCGTTCTTGTCAACTGGCGTTATTTCGATGAGACAAGAAACCTGTGTTTAAATATTGGAAAAATAAAAACTGAAGACCCTTGCTTCTTACTCCCCATTTGTGTACAATCCGGATGGAAGTATTTATTACCCACATTCTTGGAGGAACAGATTGTTCTGTGATAAGAGAAAATTGATACTTTGTTTTTCCCTAAGCAAACAGTGAATTTGATTTGACGGATTTTTGACAGGCCTTGATGTAGCTGTCCCAGCAGCAGAGATGGTTTGGGTCAGTTAACACTGAAGCAGTTGGCTTAATTGCAAAGTCTGGAAGCTGCTGCTATTAACGCCTGTATACAAATCCTATCTTTGTTCGAAATCTTCCAGAGACCCCGTTCCCTCCACCCAGATTCTTTTCGTACGAAGCATTTTTATACATCCATACTGGAAGCTTTTTTATACATCCATATTCGTATTAGGCATGGAGAGGTCAATTACACAATTGAGTCTTACCACCTTCCAGCTGTGGCCTTTGGGCAAGTACCTCGTGTCCCCTCTCACCATAAATGTCTTCAACTTTATACCTCAGATGACAATAAGGACCTTGAGACTTTCTGTAGGGGGTAGGGTGAATATATTTAAAGCATCTGACAAAATGAATGAAGCTACAGGTGAAGTTAAAAATAGAGGCAGTATATGAGGCACCTGGGTGGCTCAGTCAGTGAAGCATCTGATCTCGGCCCGGGTCATGATCTTTCGGTTTGTGAGCGAGGAGCCTGCTGCAGATCCTCTGTCTCCCTGTCTCTCCCTGCCCCTTTCCTGCTCATCCTCTTACTCTCAAAGATAAATAAACATTAAAAAAAATCATAATGTCAATTTGTATGGTAAAGTTTTTTTTTGTTTTTTTTTGTTTTTTTTGTTTTTTTTTTTCCTAATAGAAATACAGAAGATAAAACTCAGAAATCCTATTGTAGAGTATTCTGGACATGAAAGCTGACAAAAGTAATCTCTTCATTGCAAACATTGTCTTGAAAATAAATGGCTTACAGATAGGATCTTAAATGTCTAGTACATTACTTCTGAAGATTAACTTCTAGGTGTCATTTTTTAAAATGTAGTGACTGATCTGATAATAAATGAATGAACCTGTTTATTCATTGAACTGATTGATTTTAATGTTAAAAATGAGTTATATTAGAATCAAAAGAATACATGTTCCCAGTATAGGACAGATGCCTGGAATAACTTTAGATTACAATGTGGTGGGATGATGCAGCTATTTGTATTGGTTCTTTTCATTGTACACTGTATGTTAAAATGCTTTATAATCACCACTTATGTTCTGTTACATTTCTATAAGCTTAATATTGACATCATCTTTTTTTTTCAGCAAGAAAGATGATTTTTTGAACAGAGTTGAAGGGAAGTTAGTGTTTGGGAAAGCACAAGTTTCAGAAAACTTAGATTCAGGTTTTGACCAAATTAACCTCTTTGAATCTGTTCCCTTATTCACACACAAACAAATACACATACATGTAGAATCTCCAATAAAAGCCATTTTTTAAAGGCAGATCTATGTAATAACAGGAATTGTTGTAATCCCATCTCTGTTGGTTAGAATTTCAGGAGAAACAGAGTAGTAGGATCTTTATATATTAATAGAAAATACCTATCTAGATCACCTTTTGGTAATAACTGCTTGTATTAAGTATTAATGTTATTGATTATCATTTAATAATTTTTATGACCAAGATGGTGGGGGCCTGTAAGCGTGAAGTTTACAGGACGGCCAGTAGGGTAGAAAGTCAGAAAAAGTTGATACTATAGTCTTGAGCTGGAAGACTGCAGGTAGGCCAGTAGCCTGGGAAGTCGGGCAGTATTTATGTCTCAGTTTTAGGAAAAATTGCTTTTTCTTTAAGAAATGTCCATCTTTTCTCTTAAGGCTTTCAACTGGTAAGATGAGACCCTCCCACATTAGAGAGTGTTATTTACTACAAAGCGAACTGGTTGATAATATGTCCACAGTTTGCTTCACAGAAACATCCACAGTAACATTTGACCAAACAACTATGTGCCACAGCCTACCCAAGTAGGTGTAGGAACTTAGTCATCACACAAGGGAAGGGCCTGTGTGTTAGGGTCACTGTCACTTTGATAAGTGTTGTAGTCTGCTGTATTAAGTTGCTAAGACGAACTTAAACCCATTCCACAGTCAGCTGAGATAGGAGGATTGTTACGGGAAGGTGAATCCTGGCAAAAAAGCACACTCCTTTCTGCTAGAATTAGTGGGGCTGACAGAGTCAGTATTTAACATTGGATGAGGATGGCATACAGGGTGACCTGGAAGTGAAGCCTGGAAAAGAATGCCTTGATTCTTGAAGAGGTGCTTCTAGAATCTTGTTACCTTTACCAACCTCAAACCACATCGCCTTTGGGGATTGAACACTCCCCCCACAAAGGTGTCCTTATTACTGTCAAGGGAAACCATTTCCCTCAAGTTAGCACTCTTAACTCCACGATTATGCCAGAATGATGGAGTGAGTTCCCCTTCAGCAACTGCTGTGGCTGCTTAATTTCCCAGGAAATGCTGCCTGCTGCGCAGTGACAGGCCATCACTTGCTTATTTGAGTCACATCTGAGATGTACCTGGTATATTGGAGGGAAATTGTAAAAATTATTCATTCTCCATTTTTAATGTAACAACTTAAGACATCCCTCAAAAGAGGATCATTCCAATATTGTCTTCTTGAAAATTAGAGCCTAATGGAGTTCCATATGTTACCTGTTATAGGAATTTTCTGCCTGTATCATCAGTGGGCTCGTGGCCATCTCCTTGGGGGTATATGTTCTTGAAGGAAAATATGTACTGGCCACCAAAGGCCTACAGACAAATGTCCTCAGGTAGTTGATGGTGTTGCTTTCTGTTAGCATATCTGATACTGCAGTTAGAAAGATCATCTGTCGTGTTACAGGTTGATTTGGGGTCAGAAAAAGTGTCTTCATTTTCTTAGAGTCATTTGTCCATAGGTGGAATACTATAGGAGACCAGAGGCCTATATATACTGTTAAAAATCTTTCAAAAATAAAACCCTGTATCTGTAGGATAAGAAGGAGTTCAGACAGTGGTATGTGGACATTGTTCTGGCTATGTGGACCGCCTCTCTGCAAAGTTGTAAAGGAAATAATGCCATTGTTATCCGGGGCGAGAATTGTCACTGAAGTGCTTGATCATCAAATTGATCCCTCCTACCTGGTTGAGGACTGACAGATGGCTGCCATGGGGTGGCTGCCGAGACTGCCTATTGAATATGATACTTGGACCAAGAGCTTATAGTGAGAGAGATCGTCCTCTTCCTCCAGAGGTACAGCCAGGGCCTGGTTAGGGATGACAAGCTGCTGAGGGATGTCGAGGTCCCATGCCATGTGAGACATGCCACTGTGGTTTGTCACAGCAAAGGGCCATTGCCTGCTCACACCCTCTACAGGGGTGGTCTGCTGATAATGACTCTGGAGACAGATTGAAAGATGGCTTCTGTGAATACTTCCTGGGACCATTGGTAATAGCTTTACCTTGCAGTATTGGAGGTGGGAAGGTAGGGTTCTGAGGAGTTGAGCTCAAGTTCAGAGCTAATGAAAATGAAATAAAAGTTCTGTCTCAGACTAGAGAGTGCACACAAGTGGGCCTGGTAGGTGGGAAGTAGGTGGGGGAGTAACGTGTGCTGATTGTCCCCAACTTGCCCCCAGTTGGAAGTAGCTTGCAGTTAACTCTATGGGTATGAACACTGATGCCTATTTAAAAAGAAGTCATTAGGGGCGCCTGGGTGGTGCAGTCGGTTAAGCGTCCGACTTCAGCCAGGTCACGATCTCGCGGTCCGTGAGTTCGAGCCCCGCGTCAGGCTCTGGGCTGATGGCTCGGAGCCTGGAGCCTGTTTCCGATTCTGTGTCTCCCTCTCTCTCTGCCCCTCCCCCGTTCATGCTCTGTCTCTCTCTGTCCCAAAAATAAATAAAAAACGTTGAAAAAAAATTAAAAAAAAAAAATAAAAAAATAAAAAGAAGTCATTAGACCATTGAAGTCTTGACTTAGTTTAAAACTTGAAGGGTAAAAAGGCAACCAAAGAAGATTGAGTTTTCTGGCAGATCGGTTGTCTTTGAGATCCTGACAAACGTGCTTTCCTTGGCCTACCCCATCTTGATACAGTGACTTATTCTGATGTTGTTAGACTAATCAAAAAATCCAATCATGGTCACAAGAGAAAAAAATGTGATTAACGCTACCCTTGAGAGAGAGACAGCTTGATAAAGGAATATTCGGGCTTGGTCTCGTGGGTCAGGGCTCTTATCATTTCATTGAAACCTTGACTAATACCCACACCTGTACTCTGACACAGCTGAAGCTGAAGTTTGGAAGGGAGTACTTGGGTTCTTGGAAGAAGGATTTTTTCCCCTGATGAATAAGGATCTCAGTAAATTTTTCAGATGCTTTCTAAGGGAGGTAGATCTGTGAAGGTGGTTGTTTCGAGGCCCCCATATTATGGAACATTGATAGGTTTTCCAAATTCTTATTCCCTTAGATCCTGTTGCATTTGGTCAACATTTGACAGCTGTCTGTGAGGCTGATATTTTGGCTCTTGAGTCTTGAATATCCTAGATGTTCTGTGTAATGATCACTGAATATCTATTGATACCCTTTTTGTATTTTTGCCAGTTATGTGTCTCCTTTAAACAAGTTTTTTTTTCCCATCTTACTAAAAGAAGCCAGTAGTATAATTAGGAAGTCTTCTTCAATGGCCATTGGAAATAACTGGCAGTTGGGACGTGTGTGGAGTGAGTGGACCTGTGAGAGGTCATGGGTGTGATGAGAATGTTATGCCTTGTTGCCTAGACTCACACCCTAAAGTTCAGAGAAAAATCTCAATCACACTTGTGCTAGGAGTAGTAATGATTTAATCCTGTTGTAGAGGTCAATGATTTACACATAAAAACGGATGAACTGAGTGCATGTGCTGCCCTATGCCTTGTCTTTGTTGAAAAGCGGCCTTTGATCACCCAGTTTCTGAAAAAGCTGTATTACTTTTTGATGTACATAATCATCTTGTGTATGTATCTCAACTTTTATTCACCTAAATACTAATTTGTGGCCAACAAATGGTAGCCAAACGTCCCACTGTTGGCTATAGGAAGTTAGGCTGTAGTGTAGAAACTTTGTAAATTTTATTTTCACACAAAAGTGGTGAATACTTTGGCTGGAGTGCTTTGAACTAACCATGTGCCTTTGATCTCAAGGTCTTAGAGTCATCCTCCCTGTATTTTCTCATTTAGACACATGACTGCCTTAGGAGATGGAAGGAGTAGAGTGGCAGCCATCCTTTGCAGATAAGGACTTGGAATGTAGAAAATTTGAAACCATATGAAATAGCCTGGGAGAGACGGTAATGGAAAGTAGAATTCCTACATAATGATGAGTAATGGACTGGAATATTTTCTCTATACCAGGCAGAGGGGCTTCCTTTGGTTCCAGCACGCACTGAGGCTCTCTTGGGCTGGCAAATACGTGAAGATTACTTCAGTCATTGATAAATGTTGAGTTAGGAACTCCTGAGCTCAGTTTCCTGCTGTTGCTCTAAATTGTTGAGTTAGGAACTCCTGAACCAGTTCACCTGCTGTTGCTCTCAATACCTTAATGACCAGAGTTTTTCCGACCCCAAAACAGGGTGATGCAAGCCTCCCCATAGAATGATGATAACTTCCTCTAGAAACAAAAGTTAGTTTTTTTTTTAATGCTTATTTATCTTTGAGGAGGTGGAGGAAGACACAGAAACTGACGTAGGCTCCAGACTGAGTTACCCAGGTGCCCCAAAAGTTTTGGTTTTTGACCATCTATCACTAATTGTCATTTTTCATCATTGTATTGCTAACCTTTCACAGCAGTAAAATCCCCCGGTGCCTTTTAGGAACCCTATTCAATTACAGTTTAACTTTGTGCATCTTACATATCTTCATAGTAGCCATTGTGCTGGCAAATATTGAAAACTAGCTCTCAGCGAAAATGTGCATGTTTATATACATATGCACAGTTTTTGATACATCTTAACTAATAACTAATATAAATGATGTATCACAAACAGCTTACAAATAATGATAATCTTCACTGTAAATTCTTAGAGCCAATAGATTTGCATACAACCCTTTCATTCCTTTTTTTTTTTTTCCTTTTGGCTCAACTCTTGTTCCTGGTAAACAGTGATGGCAAATGAATGTAATTCCAACATAAATGGCGGTTAATAATTTCATTGAGATTGATGAGTAAGGCACAGTGAAACAATGAAGGCGTTTTTCAGAATCAAGCTTATTTTTTAATGACATGACTGCTTTGCTGAATCAGATTGTGGTTTCAAACACCAAGAGAATATTTTCTCAAATCTTTCTTTGTGCTACTCAAAATGAAATGGATACAGACATGGCACACTTAGAAGTTTAATCTGAATTATTTTCTGCGTTATTTCTTTTAAGTCTAAACCAGGCTTTGGCAAACTTGTAAAGAATCAGGTGGTAAATATTTCAAAGTTAGTGCCATATGATTTCGCTTGTAATTATTCAGCTTTGTCCTTACAGTGGAGCCATAGACAATACCACTTACTATCGGCCGTATTCCAGTAAAACTTTATTTGCAACAGCAGGTGACAAGTTGAAGATAGTTTGTCTAACCAAGTAACAGAATAATAAATTTAACCCTGATCTGTAGTGTTTTAGTTTCCATAGTGTAAAAACTCAATTATGGCTGAGTTCAAGCTACCAAAGCAGTGTTTCTGAACGTGGAGTTGGTATAGGATGTGCAGTAACACCTCTCGTCGTAATACTTCAGACACACAGGTAAAATAGGTGGGAATGTCCTGAAGACTATAGGTGATGACATGCAGTACAGTTATTTGAAATGAGGGGTTTTGAGTATGCGTTACCTTTGGTTTTAAGATCCCTGCCTTAATGGTAAGCTCCTGTAGTGAGACATCAATTGAATATAGGTTTCACAATCAGACGTCGAAATTTCTGGCAACTGTGCAGTTGGTTCTTGTGAGCTGGTGTGAGCTATTGGTACCACACCTCTACTTTCCCTGGCACATTTCCTACAGCACTTGGATCTTTTCCTTCTCCTTTACCATGGAACTGGGAAGCAGGACCCGTAAATGTATTTCATTAGCAGCCATTCGCGTCAGACACTCTATTGTCCTTCTCTTGGCTCCCCTTTGTTACTTTCGATTGCATTTTCCTCAACTTTTGCTGTGACAAGCCTGAACCTTGGAAAATGGGCCTTGTTTGGACTGCAGGACCACTCTATCACCATGTTATATTCATTGATAACTTGTTTCATAGCCCTCCTCACTGGACTCCCCCTGAGTGACTTCAGCTGCCCTGTGGACGATTCCCTTAACATTGCAAATCATTTCTTAAAGTCCTATGGCCGTTGCCTCTGTTGGAACAACCTACTTCCATACAGGTTTCCTGAACTTTAAATCTCCATGGATAGCTGAATATCTTGAACTGTCATACTTTACTTGGTGATTTAAACCCTAAGTGGTATTAACTTTATAAATGTATGGCACCTAATTTTCAAGCATACTGAAATGTGAAGTGTTGGATGTTTTTTGTTTTGTTTTTGTAATCAGCCTGTTAGGGTTCACTTTATTATTTTTCACATTATCATATATCTACCATACCTAAGTGAGAAAACCAAACATTTGAAGTGAGTCACAGGTAGATCCAGTACCCTGACTAAGACTCAAGCTGTGTGATAAACAGAAAGTTTAAGGTTTCCTTTCTGTGGCTCTTGAATTCTACTCTAGGAAGTAGACAGAATACCTTTTCCATTTTCTCTTCTCCCATTTTGGTAAATGCAGGCCAAGATTTTAGTCTCTGGAAAAGAAAGGGGGGGCAGTAAGTAGGTAATATGAAGAGACTAATGGTGATGAAGTACATTTTGGGAGGTCCTTGTAGTCATAATGGTGTATATAAATTATAAAGCATCATGGAGATTACTATATCAGCAAACTAGCTAGTATGTTAGCAAGGAGGTACTCCCATCAGGGAACAGAGATGACATGGGGGAAGCCTCTGGAGACAGGAAATTGTGCTAGGATTTCAAAATACTAATCTGTCTAGTGATGAAAAAGGGGGATTCCATAGGTAGAAAGTACGCTGAGGGCAATATCAAAGATAATATAAATACACTGTAGAACAAATAAGAAACAAAGGAGGATTACTTCAAAATTACTTCATGTGAGAGAAAGGGAACAACATTTTTCAGGCCCAAGGAATGAACGCTGTGCTAAAAATCAGGGAAATTGGGCAGTTGTAACTGCAAAGAAGAAGCCATGGTATTAAGATAGATAACAGAAAACTGAAAGTATGGACCAAGAGGAACATACCATCAGGATGAAATGCAAAATGAGATGACTGATAGGTAGAAATGAAGAAAATCCGATTTTTATTTTATTTTTAGAAATTTTTAATGTTTATTCATTTATGAGAGACAGAGCATGAGCAGGGAAGGGGCAGAGAGAGGGAGACGCAGAATCTGAAACAGACTGCAGGCTCTGAGCTGTTAGCACAGAGCCCAACGCAGGGCTTGAACTCAAGAACTGCGAGATCCTGACCTGAGCTGAAGTCAGACTCTCAACCGACTGAGCCACCCAGGTACCCCATGAAAATCCGATTTTTAAATATGGAGGAAAACCTCCATGATATCCTAGAAGGAAAGGTCATTTAAAGGAGAAGGATGAGTGGGTGAGAATACAACTCAATTTTCTTCTAACTCCTATTCCTGAAAGAACCCAAAATAGCAGAAACCAAGGATAGTCTAAGTTTTGAGCCTCAAGAAAAAGTATATTCTATAATATACAACATAAAATATAAGATATAACATCTTGTTTATTATATAATATAAATATATAATAAATACATATTTATTATATATTTATATTTTTTTTTTTTAATATATAAATAATATATAATAATAATAAAATAAATACATAATAATACATAATAAAGTATGTAATTTTTATCCAAATAAAAAATTTGTAAGTGTTTATGCAAGAGGGAAAAAACTTACCTAGAAAGGCAATCAGCGATCAGTCGCCTAAAATGAAAGCAAAAATCAATAACACCCTTGCAGTGCAATCGTGTTTTTAAGTCCCCAAATACCCTTACCAGCACCCATCTCTATCCCTACTAAATGGCTTTACCTAATATTTCCTTCCTTTGAAAACGTTATGAAGCCAACACTCTTTTTTTTTTTTTTTTTTTTC
>NW_026057577.1:46768376-46777434 GCF_023721935.1 Panthera uncia | reverse complement strand
TCAACGTTTTTTATTTATTTTTGGGACAGAGAGAGACAGAGCATGAATGGGGGAGGGGCAGAGAGAGAGGGAGACACAGAATCGGAAACAGGCTCCAGGCTCCAAGCCATCAGCCCAGAGCCTGACGCGGGGCTCAACTCACGGACCGCGAGATCGTGACCTGGCTGAAGTCGGACGCTTAACCGACTGCGCCACCCAGGCGCCCCAAGCCAACACTCTTAAAGACATAGTGAACCAAATGGAAATTAAAAACCAAAAGTAAGTGAAGAATGGGAACCACATGATAGAAAAATAGCTGGTGGTGAATGCAGGCAAACAGGCATTGAGTTTATTCAACTCTGCAGTTGTTTATTGAGTGTCTTTTACTTGAGAACCACTGTTTTAAAAAATGACAATGCCACAAATTACAAAAGACAAAGCTTCTGTCTCAGAAAAGAGATATTAAATACAATGTCAGGAGACTCTGTTTTAATGCCTTTGGGTAGGGGATACCTACACGGTACCAAGAAAACTTTAATACCTATAAAGGACATTTCAAAGTGATACAAAGGTGATGATTAAACTTGCCTTTGCTTTCTGGTTTTCTTTCAAAAAATGTTGAGTTTATTTTGAGAGAGAGAGCAAGCAGAGGAGGGGCAGAGAGAGAGGGACAGAGAGAATTCCAAGTAGGCTCCGCCAGCACAGAGCCCGATGCAGGGCTCAAAGTCACTGCGAGTTCATGATCTGAGCTGAAACCCACATGCTCCTGCCTTCTGATTTTCTTTATAAGACTTTTTATGGCTTGTCTTTAGGGGGAAGACCTACCAGAAGCTGCAGCAATTCCAATTTGGAATCCATTGTTTGCCCACAGGTTTACAAGGGTCAAAAACTCTGAATATAGTCTCATTTCCTGACCAAGTTTATTTCTTAGGAGATATAAAACGGTCAGTGTAGTGTTTTATAGGCCTCATGAATGAGTGGGGTAGAGAGAAAGTCGGGAAGTCTTAGAATCAGCTGAATAGTCAGGAGTGATGTTCACTTGGTCATTTTCAGATGTAGTTGAAATGCTTAAAAGGCTGTACATTCTAGGTGATTGCTCTTGGGAAATTACTTAACCTCTCAAATGTTAAATTTTATTTAAATTTTATTTGATTTTTTTAACTTATAGTAAGCGGGACAGAGGGACAGAGGGGGACAGAATCTTTTTATTTATTTTTTTAATTTTTATTTATCTGCTTTTGAGAGAGAGAACAAGAGTGCAAGAAGGGTAGTGACAGAGAGAGATTCCCAAGCAGGTTGTGTGCTCAGCACATAACCTGACGCCGTTGAACTCATGAACCGTGAGATCATGACCTGAGCTGAAATCCAGAGTCATATGTTCAGCTGAGCCATCCAGGTGCTCCTAACCTCTCGTATTTGTCATTTAATTTCTAGACAGAAGAAAAGATTACATGTGATAATATAAGTATAATTGTTGGGATTATTTCTGTGGCATGAGTGTCCACATTGTATTTAAACTGTCCTTGTTCGTAACCAGTGTCAACTCTTGATCTGACGGGTACAGAATTTCCTTGCCCAAATTGTGTTTGGTCTTTTGTGGTTGCTTTTTGTAGCAAGAGAGATACATAGATAAAACTACATATGGAAAACCATTTTCATAATCAGTTAGGGAAGAAGGAATAAATAACCAGAATAAAATACACAACCTAACAATTATTTTTTAATTTAGAGAGAGTGAGCAGAGTAGAGGGACAGAAGGAGGGAGAATCTTTTTTTTTTTTTTTTAATGTTTGTTTGTCTATTTTTGAGAGAGAGAGAGAGAGAGAGAGAGAGCAAGCAAGGTAGGGACAGAGAGAGATTCCTAAGCGGACTCCGTGCTGTCAGCACAGAGCCCAATGTGGAGGTTGAACTCTCGATCCATGAGATCGTGACCCGAGCTGAAATCAAGAGTCAAATGTTCAACTGAGCCATCCAGGTACTCCTAACATCTCATATTTGTCATTTACTTTATAGACAGAGGAAAAGATTACATGTGATAATATATGTATAATTGTTGGGATTATTTCTGTAACATGAGCATCCACATTTTTTTTAAACTGTCCTTGTTCGTAACCAGTGTCAACTCTTGATCTGATGGGTACAGAATTTCCTTGCCCAAATTGTGTTCTGCCTTTTGTGGTTGTAGATAAAACTACATATGGAAAACCATTTTCAAAATCAATTAGGGAAGAAGGAATAAATAACCAGAATAAAATACACAACCAAACATGGTATTTACTGTTTGGAGAAAATTTACTCCTGTTACGATTTGTACTAACTGATGAGTGCTTGCCAATTAGTGAGAAGACTTATGTTAAGTTTTTCTGAGTTTTTATAATTGGGTAATTAACATGGTAGTTAAATATAAGTTCCTTTTTGTAGGAATGAATGCAGTGAATTTTTTCTTGAAGGATTCTATGGCATGGATGTAGATTTTTTCCCCCCCAAAGCAATCAAGTTCTGGGCAACTTGCTGTGTTCTCTGGAAGTTTTTATATTTCTGGTGTTAAACTGAAATTTAAAAGGATACATGCATTTTTTTTTCTCCCAAAAAAGCACCTTCATGTTTAAGATTCTAGTGTGTGGTGGAAAAACATGGTTATAGTTTAATCTTGTTTCACTCAAAATAAGAAAGAATAATTAAATCTAGGACTTAGGAGTACAATTATTTTCATGCTGTTTTAAGTTCATTTGCTTTGGAATGGAAAAGAGGTCTGATTGACATGATAGGTTTGTTTCCAAATGTATTTTTTCCTGACCTGGGTGAATAAAGATTTTTCATTTCCATGTGTTTCAAAGTAGACACTGAAACTAACTTTACCCTATTAATTGTGATGAGGATACATCTTAAAAAATAGGTTTTTTTAAAGAGCCTGTGACCTAGAGTATAACAACGCTGTAAGTATGTATGTGGTGATATTTACTGGAGATCATGCCTATGATTTGCTTATCTTCTGTCCCTTTATTTTGTAGAAATAGTATGTCTAGTCAGAATACCACAAAGCAGCCAGAGATGTTCGGAAGTGAATCCTTCCTTGAGAGCATGAGTTGGCAATTCATGGTCCGCAGGCCAAATCTGGACAGGTGTTTCGTTTGTTTACATAGTGCTTTTGGCTGCTTTGGTACTTCAGAGGCAGAATCCAGTGGCTATGAAAGAGATGGCACGGCCTCTAAAGCCTAAAGCGTGTACTATTTTGCTCTTGGCAGGAAAAAGTTTGCTGATGTCTTCCTGAGACCCTCCTCCAACTAGGGCAGAAGTTAGAATGAATAGTAATGAAAAACATTGTCAGAGTGGGAAAGGCAGTGGGAAGAAAAGTTCAGGGCCCACATCACCTTCTGACCTCTGATCTCTCAAAGGGATGTACACAGAACAGAAGGATGCTGGGGAAATGAATGAGCCACATGGGGGGCCTTGAGGAGGAGGTGTGAGGCCAGGAAGATTCTAACACCTGCTTTTCTATCTCCAGACATTGGCAGCTCTCCCTGGGCCTCCTGTTTTTGCCAGGGTGATGACTGATGAGCACTCAGGACGGACTCAACTGGGTTCAATTTTAGAACAGGTAAGACCTACCTCAGTTCAAAGGCTTGAGCATCTCCGTTACCCTCCTGAATCATTTTTGGCTCGATGTAGTCTCCTTTCTGGGTCTCCTCCTTCTCTGTTTCGTCTTTGGTTAGTCCCAGGTCCTCCCTTTCTCTGTATACACTCCTGTGTGACGTCATACCAGTGGGTAGCTTTATCTACCGCTTATGTGTTGCTCACTCTCAAGGCTATACTGTTCTTCATCCAGTCTAAGTGCAGTAGGCTGCTTTACTCTTCTCCCCTAAATAAGGTCTTCATCCCTGCCCCACTGACTTTGGCCAAAGGAATGTGAGTAGGTGTGATACATGCCATGTCTGAGTGGAAACTTTAAAATTGTTAGTGTGATTTGGGTTGGCTGCTCATGCTGGGGCTTTGTACTGCAAAAGTAGCATGTCTCAGACGGGATCGTTTGTTCTGCCGGTGTTCTGGAGAAGAGCTTTAGCCCATCTTGTAATATGGCTGACAACTGAATGTTTGTTGTTGTGGGCCATTGGAACTTTATGGGGTGATAGTTAGACAATAGAGCTGGCAAATTAGCAAAACTTTGGCTCGACGGTTTTTCTTAGATGATTTTCAGATGTGTCAAAGTCATAATTTGAACTGACCCTACTTGAGGTCAACCACAAACTGTTTCGTCCTTCAGTATTGCGTATCTTGGTGAAAGTGACCTTCACCATACAATTTCCCAGCCAAAATAGTTACTCTGTGTTTTCCATTTCATGATCAACAGTAAGGTATTTTTTAGATGTTGTTAAAAAAAAAAAAAAACTAAATGGAATAAATTTGAAGGTCAGTTGACTTGATTAAATCATGCATCAGCAGGATTCTACTTACCAAGTAGAGAGGAACTACTTGCAGCAAAAAAAAAAAAAAAAAAAAAAAAAGTTTTTAAAGGTAGAAGGCATTAAAAAAGAATGGAGTTTATTGGCAAGAAGTACTTTGTTTATCCAAGGTTGCACTCCTAAAGGAAACAGAAATGGTTTACTAGGAAACTTCTTAGTATTCGCCAGGAAATTCCAGGTTGACTGGTTAAAGGTTACATTCCTGGTGGGTTGAAAATGCAGTTTGGTTAAGTATTAGGTCTTGGTTTACTGTTAGGACCCTAAACCTAAGGGATGGCACTTTGGGCCTGTAGTTTTCTTTTCAACAACATCTCCTTTGTTATAGGATCACTACTAGGCACCAAGGATAGTGCCAAATAAAAAAGACAAAGTTGCTAATTTCAGAGTACTGTGCATTTGTGGAGGCAAAGAGTAAAATTTTCCATGTACATATTTTAGGAACATATATAGGAAGATGTTGTATGAACTGTATAAAAATGAAGAAAATGCCAAATGCTAGAAAATGCATGGGTTAATGGGAAACCTATATGTAGGGACCTTGGGTCAATCCATGACTCGCATGAGGTCAAAACCTTTCAAGTCTGGTTGCCTTCTTGATACCTCTGTTACTGTTTGTTTCTTTGGGTCATGTCATTTTTAACTAAAATTACTGCAAGACTCCCCCTTACTTGAATTTCTTCCCACCCATTTCCTGTGTCGCTATGGATGACTTAGCTTAACCATCAATCCTATGACATCATTTCTATGATGAAATGGCTTCCCCTTTCCTTCCTGCTACTGGGCAAACAGTAGAGATCTTTGTGACCTCCTCCCTGCCCAGCTTGCACAGTTTGATCTTGGTCCATATCCTCCTCCACTGTGTTTTAATCCTGATGAACTGGTAATAGTTTTCTGGACAGACGTGACTGTCAGACACTTAAGTCATTTTGAACAAGAAAAGTCGGGAACATGCCTATCCAGTTCTTCACATGGTGAGTCCTTTAACTCATCTTTGATTATATAGATCACATGTCGTTTCCACTCACCATCTATCTGTAGCTGTACACAGAAACTTCAGTCCTTGTCCTTTGTCCCAGTTCTGCCAAAGTTGAGTTGGGGGTGACTGTCTCATAGGCTTCTGCTGTATCCTAGGTCTACCTCTATTCATGACACTGATCAAATGGGACAATGTTGTCTACAGGTGTTTGGATCTTCTGGGAATTTTACTGTTCTCTCAGGCTCTTTCCCTTTCTCTGCCATCTTCCTTACATAACCTCTACACACAAGCAGTCACTACAGACTGTTTTTTGAAAGCCACCCTGAAGTCCTGGTGGATTTCACTTAGGTAAAAGGGGCAGAAGTGGGTGAGGATAGATGAACATGAACAAAGGTCTTAAATTCCAGACCATTTTATATTCAATTATACCAACACTTTTAAAAAGCCATAGCTACAGGAATCTTTGAGATCATTCAGAGCCACTTTCGGATGCTGCTCGTAAAGGACATAGCTCCCATGTGAAGTATGAATCTGTGTTAAGATGGTAGATGGTCTGTTAGCCAAAATCTTTTATGAAGATAATACCCAAATATGTCATTTAAAAAGATAACCGGGGGGCGCCTGGGTGGCTCAGTCGGTTAAGCGGCTGACTTCAGCTTAGGTCACGATCTCGTGGTCCGTGAGTTCGAGCCCCGCGTCAGGCTCTGGGCTGATGGCTCAGAGCCTGGAGCCTGTTTCCGATTCTGTGTCTCCCTCTCTCTCTGCCCCTCCCCCGTTCATGCTCTGTCTCTCTCTGTCTCAAAAATAAATAAAACGTTAAAAAAAATTTAATTAAAAAAAGATAACAGGTATTATTAAATATATTATGGAAATGGATCCCTTAATATATTTGTGACAAACATAAGAATTAAAAATTTGGAAAGTACTTTGACTAATGAGAACATGTGTGACTTTCTGTTCGGTAACTTTATTTTCAGAAAATGACCTTACATAAAACGATCAGTAACTGTATTAGTGCTAAACACTAAAAGATAGATTACTCCAATCCTATAATTACTGAGCCTATTAATAACAATGATAATAGCAAACATCCACTGTACGTTGTCCGATATTGGAGATCAAAAGAAATTCTGTATTAACATTATTCGTTAGAGTATATTAATGACAGGTAGATCAGTACCTACTACTGTAGGTATTTGGCATACAGTTACCCTGTTCTCAAATCAATGAATGAGAGAGAAGGTATTTTGAAAGGTATCTAGAATATTTTATTATGTAGCCAGAGGTAGAGAACCACTGACTAGTGGACTGTTCTCTGAAGCTGCACTGTTAGGATATCACAGCGCAGTTAAGATGATGTTGGTATCCTTGGGTAGCTCTATTTATAGATATTTAAAAAGTATTATTACTAGTTTGAGGGTCATTAAGATAGGATGTTTTTACAGTGGTTGTTATGATACCATGTTGTAACCACTCAATACTCAGAAGACCAGTGAGTAGAATACTGTGTTGCTCTAATCCTGTAATTACTCAGAGAATATCATTAATAACTATAGCAAACATAAATTGAACACTTACTCTTTGCTCAGCACTGTTCTAAGGTAATACATGGGTTGTCTCATGTAGGTCATCTAATGACCTAATTTTCCAGATGTAGCAACTGAGACGTAGGAACTTGAGATATTTCATCCAAGATAAAGCCTATTAAAGAGATGGGGTGAAGCATAAGAGACTCTTAAAAACTGAGAACAAACTGAGGGTTGATGGGGGGTGGGAGGGAGGGGAGGGTGGGTGATGGGTATTGAGGAGGGCACCTTTTGGGATGAGCACTGGGTGTTGTATGGAAACCAATTTGACAATAAAATTCATATATTAAATAAATAAATAAATAAATAAATAAATAAACAAACAAACAAACAAACAAACAAATAAAGAGATGGGGCGAAGATTCACATATAGTCTAGATCCAGAACCTGTGGTGTTAATAACAATTCTAATTACCTTCAGAAGAAACTTCTCTTAGAGTAGAAGTTGTCCTTGTTCACTCATGAGTGATAACAAGAAGGCTAAAGGATCCTGGGAAGAGCCCATTTAGAAGATGCATATTACTGGTGCAACTATAGGTCCACTCTTGTGTTTGTTTTCTTCCATGTTAGAAAACACAATTTTGAGTTTCTGTAGGTCTCAAGACAGGCAACATAGGGAACTGCCCTTTATCCTAAGATGACATTAATTTTGGTTGTGGTACCACCCCATTCAGTCCTACTGCAAAGCAGTAGATAAGAATAAGGGTACAAATAAATGATACTTATTGTGTACCAGGCACTGGGACAGGCACATGTATATACGCTTTCTGTTTCATACCATACCATTTTATTATCTGTGTATATCTCCCCTTCAATTTTTGGTGAAAAGTATTTTTCACTGAGAAATTTTCAGAAAAAGATGAAGAAGGTTATAATTCTGCAACAAAAATAGTGGGTGGGAACCATTTGTTAATGAGCTAGTTCTAACAAACATCTGTATGGTGGAAAGGTAGAAGGACCAGTGAAGACTGACCGAGCAATGTGGGGTAAGCTCTAGGGAAGATAGCTGATTTACAGATAAGAGAGAAGTAGAGATAAGAACATATTCTTACCTCTTCGCCTTTCTATGGTGTATTCAGAAGAGCCGTTCATGAGCTTGGGTGGGGGAGAAGGGAAAGAAGACTTCTTCTGTTAGGGAATAGAACAAATACACCATTAAAAAAAAAGTCATTACTTTGAGTGATGGTGCCCCCAAGTATAGCGCTTTACATTCTGCAATATGTGATTGGAGACCCTGAAGTGTCAGCACAGACCTGCTGCTCTGAAAAGTGAGTTTACCAACTGATGACATATACAGTGCTATTACAAATTGTCCAATGGCGATGGAGAAAAATAGTCATCGCTCGCTATTAGATGAAATCTTGAAATAAGAAGGAAAATGAAAAATAAAAACTGAACCTGAAAGAAAGAACCCTCAAGGAACAGAGATGAGGATGTCCCCCTTCTGGGAAGGGTAGATTAACAGGCGGCAGATCGTTGCTTCCATGAGCAACCAGAACAACCCAATACAATGAAAAATTTACCTATTTGAAGGCATCAGAGAGGTAATGAAGTAATAACTAGAGACACCAAAATTCTAGAACAGAAGAGCTAAGAAGTGCCCTGATAGTCCATAGCTAGCATTTTTCTGGGATCATTGTTGACTCTGGGCAATAGTCTGTGAATCCACATTCATAAATCAGACTTCAGAGACCTAAAAAATAAGACTACTCTTTTCTAAGCTACTAACAAAATCTCAAGCTGCATGGCAAGAGAATGGTACTGGTGGTGGCAGGATTGTGGGTGATGGATGTGAGATCCATCAATCACTGACAAGACCAAAAACAATTAAAAATGGTTATCATGGGGGTGCCTGGGTGGCTCAGGTCATGATCTCACAGTTCATGGGTTCCAGTACTGCATCAGGCTCTGCACTGACAGTGTGGAACCTGCTTGGGATTCTCTGACTTTTTCCCACTTGCGCTCTCTCTCTCTATGTCTCTGTCTCTGTCTCTCAACAAACAAACAAAAAACATAAAAAAAAAGAAAGAAAATGGTTATCATGGAAAAGCAAAATC